>NC_054702.1:24906487-24979157 GCF_016097555.1 Gigantopelta aegis
ATTAAACGGGGTTCATCGCAGAACAGCTATTTCGGGCCCTATGTTGTGCACAAACGGGTTAATGAGACAGAGTATGCGATAAACACTCCTGATAGGGTTAGGAAAAGTAGGTATTGTCACATCAATTTGCTAAAAGGTTATTTTGACAGACTGCCGATAGTTCCAGTATTACCGGTCCAAATTGAGAGTCACTCAATTTCCTGTCAAGACTGCAGAGGTCAAGTTGACCAACGGCCAGATTCTAGCAGACTTGAGGCCCCAGCGAGCAAAGTTGACTACGCTGATACAAGACAATGTTTCCATTTGTCAGGACCTTCCAACGGTTACCAACACCTTAAGCCAGGATGTGCGCTTGGAACCCAACGCTACACCGATTCGACAGCATGCCTATCGGAGAAAACCTGGAAAACGTGCGACGCTGAAAAAGAAGGAAACGAAGTTCCAGTGGTCAGGTGAATGCGAGAAGTCATTCAACCGTCTCAAGCAGATGCGCTACTCGTCTCCCGTGATGGCAGCACCAGACTACCGAATGCCGTTCAAGCTAGCTGTGGATGCCAGTGACGTGGGAGCTGGAGCTGTGCTGTTCCAGGAAGACGAAAATGGACTGGACCATCCTGTAAGTTTCTTCTCCAAAAAGTTTGACAAACACCAGGTGAACTATTCCACTATATAGAAGGAAAGCTTTGGCCATGGTACAAGCTCTGAAGCATTTTCAGATCTACGTGAAATCGGCAGTGCATCAAGTGGTGGTCTTTACTGATCCATAATCCGCTTACTTTCATTCACAGAATGAAAAGCCACCAACCAGAGAGTTTTGAGATGGAGAGTCTTCTTCTGCAAGAATACCCAATTACCATTGAACATATCAAGGGCACATCCAATGTAATCGCTGATGCCCTGTCCCGAAGTTGAACGTTATGATAATGTGTTGACATTCTTGATTTCTGTTTTGTTTTTATATATTTTATTTGTATACCAGGGACTCAGAGACACAGTGTGATTACTGGTAGTCACCTTATTATTACATGTGTTATAAATGCCTGGATGCGTCGGTTAACGCATTTTTGTTTTAATGTAGTATATTTCCCTATTCCTAGAGTAGAGGAAATATCCTTTTTGAGGTGTGTGTGGGGGGGGGGGGGGGGGGGGGGGGGGGGGGGGGGGGGGGGGGGGGGGGGGGGGGGGGGGGGGGGGGGGGGGGGGGGGTGACGGTACATGCTCTTAATTTCTTTTCGCCTGTGGCGATATTAATTGTTTTAGAAGGCCGTGTGCAGTTCCAATTGCACTTAAGCCCAGATGGGCAACTTGTTACGTGATACCTTTGCGCGACGGTCGTCTAATACACACCCAGCGCAGGTGTGGAGGCCATGTGGCTAGTAGTTACGTAATATCTCCGGTAGTGCTGTTTATGGCCAGGGGATTGCTCGCGGTATGGCGACAGCCAGTCTGACGATCAGAAAAAAATATGCCGGCATGGTGGCTGTGGAAAATCCACATGATACGTGAGGTACCGCCTTGTACCCCCAGGCGATATTCGCTGTCTCTGAGAGTTTTGAATAAATAGCTAGGATTTTAGATATATCGAGGAGAGACATTTGGAAGTATCCAGGGGAACGGTCGTCGTCCACTGAACGATCTATATTAGTTCAGACGGGACTTTGGTAAAATATATTTTTCTGCTCTGTGTATAACCTTGATGTGATTGATGTGACTTTAAATATTTTAATACTGTATTATACCAATATTATTTAGACGGTGCTGCCGGTCATCTGACGCAGTATTCTGTAGGCTTACCGTTCTGATATATATATATATATATATATATATATATATATATATATATATTATATATATATATATATATATATATATATATATATATATATATATATATATATATATATATATATATATATAAAGCTTAGCCAGTCATCCTAGAGGACCTAGGTAAAGTGTAGGTTATTGTCTTTATTGTGATAGGTACCAGTATTAATTCTGTATTACAAGGTTATTGAATGAGTAGTTAGGGTTAATTAAAAATTAACCAGTTAGGAATAGTGTTGTAATTCCTTTGTTAATTAAGTTCCCCTGGAAGCGTTTCTCCATTATCGCACGTGTGTGTGTAAGCGTTTCTCAATTATCACACGTGTGGGTGTTGTGGTACGGTGAAGTGATTAGCATATTGTGTAAACTAGACACCTAGAAATTAACTAATTA
This sequence comes from Gigantopelta aegis, assembly GCF_016097555.1. Taxonomy (NCBI): domain Eukaryota; kingdom Metazoa; phylum Mollusca; class Gastropoda; order Neomphalida; family Peltospiridae; genus Gigantopelta; species Gigantopelta aegis. The sequence goes on from NC_054702.1 coordinate 24,908,705, forward strand.
AGTGATCAGTTCTGGGTTGTTATCATTTGTTGTTGTTAATTAACTACTGCGGCAGTACATTTGTCAGCGTAGGTTAATACAGATTCCAAAGTGTATTGTGTTTTTGTTGTGTTTTCTAGTGAACTAAACGTGCTATAATAATATATACTTTATATAAGATCGTATCTCTGATCATACCTAGACGAGCCACAGCGGGTATAACTGCCTGTTACAGAGAGATCTAATAGATATACAGTTAGGAGAGATGTTTGGACAATCGTGTTTCATTCAGTTACGGGTATTATAGGATCCCCGTGACAAATAGCAAGGAATCTTTTATATGCACTATACCACAGACAGGAAAGCACACATCACGGTCTTTGATATACCAGCCGTCGGGTATTGGCTAGAACGAGAAATAGCCCAAATGTATCCACTGACGAAAACCGATGCTAGACCGACCTTGCATCAAGCGAGCGCTCTACCACTGGGCTACGTCCCGCCCTAAGAACATACCAGATACATGTCAAAAAAAAAAAAAAAAGGTGTGTGTGTGTGTGTGTGTGTGTGTGTGTGTGTTATTATTATATATAACGTATACCAAACATGAATCCATACATTTCAATATTGGTTTTAGATAATTGAATTGCACACTAACAACACCTTAACGTCGTTCAGGAAAGCAAACGCTTGCTAGAATAGCATGTTCCGAATGGCAAAAACAACAGTCTAACCGTCGTCTGCGAGCGCTCGGCCTCTTGAACTATACTCTTCAAAAAAGAAACTTGACTTTGATTTTTAAAGTTTAATAATTTAAAAAAATGGTAGACATGATACAAACAACCAAAGATCAAGGGATTACTCTGTACATATCCGAAACAGTATCTCTGGGAATCCAGGGGTGGGCAAAATGTCAGTATCGGTTATGACCACCACGAGCCCTGATGACAGCTTAACAACGGCGACGCATGGAAGCAATCAAACGTTGCACAACAGGCTGCGGAATGTTCTGCCACTCATGCTGCAGTGCCGTAAGACGTTGCACAAGTGTCTGAGGTGGTGGATTCCTCCGTCGCACACGCTGATCCAGTGCATCCCATAGATTGGGTTTAAATCCGATGAATGGGCAGGCCAAGGTAATGTCTGGACGTTGTGACGCTGCAGAAACTCCTGACTAACACGTGCAACATGTGGTCTGGCACTATCATGCTGAAACATTCCACCGTTGACGTTCAAGTGCGGAATGACGTGATGCTGCAGGATCTCGTCTCGATATCTGATGCCCGTCGGTGCACCTGCCACATGCACATGAGCCGCCCTACCACCATGATGGATTCCTGCCCACACCATGACACTGCCGCCACCAAAACGGTCGACTTGCTGCACGCAGTTTGGAGCATAACGTTCACCTCGACGTCTATAGACACGTGTGCGTCCATCAGCACGTGAGAGGAGAAAACGAGACTCGTCTGAGAACAAAACAGTCATCCACCTGGCACGTGTCCATCTCACCCTCTGCTGGCACCACTACAGACGCTCCGCTAAGTGACGTGGGGTCAACACGTTACGCCGCACTGGTCTTCTAAGGAAAATTTCTGTCTCCCTCAGCCGATTATGAACTGTCTGATCAGAAATTTTGAGTAGTCCAGGGATTTGTGTCGCTGTGGTTGTTACTGTTGTGGTTCGATTTCGAAGATGACACACCCGGATGTATCATCTGGGGCGACCTGAACTTGACCTGTCATTAACACTTTGAGTGGTGTTGTACCGTGCCCATAAAGCAGAGATGGTATGTCTGTACACGCCAAGGTGCCTTGCCTCAGCTTGTCAAGTTTCCCCTGCTTGCAATCTCCCAATGGCATTATTGCTTTGAGCTGACGTCAGTCTTGGCATTATTGCGTTATCTACAGTGTCGTTATGTGGTCTGTTTGAATCACTGCTGATGTGGCCTTTTATGCCACACCAACGGAGGGTTAGGCATGCAAATTTACAGAACTTCATGATGCACGTGCTTCTCTGGGGGTTGCGCTTTAGCTTTTCAGTACAAACTTTGAATATGGCTACGTTTATGCGAATCGAATGTGTTTTTAGTGGTTTTACATGACTATTTGCTCACTTACTTGATTGTCTTTACGATGCCTTTAATTCGATCCGATAGCATTATTTTTACCAATGTCAAGAGTATATCTTCACAAGCAAAGGTACCATTACGGAAAGGTACTTTGACTTGCGAAGATGCTCTTCAACATCTTTCGGTCTAATCTCCTGAAAGTCGGATTGCTACGTTTGAGTTCCGACTGGCTCCAAACACAATAGAAGTTGTGAAAAAACCCAATTGGAAACATCTTCAATCTTTCGTTGTGTTTGTTTGCTGTTTGCATTACTTTGCTTTACTTCGGAATTAGCGACAGTCTGCTAGAAATTAGTTTTAGATGGGAATTTGGCTTTTCTCTTTGTTTAACGAGGTATGATTTCCAAACCCATGCCCTAATCCGCCGTGTGCATGCCAATGGCATTTTCTGCAAATATTTTACGAATCGATTACATGTCGCGATCGGCTGCAGATCAGTACAAAGGAATTGGCAGTTGATAAAGTAATTCCGATTACGATGTTTACTCCTCATGACAAAGAAATGGAATAGGGCCAAACTCAACACCAGTGACACTCGAGGAACAATTAACCCGAAGGCTTCTTCCGCAGACACGAAATAGTCCCATTGGAGACGTACAGTCCAGATTAGAAAACCCATTGTATGTCGATAATATACTGAACAGCAAACTAAACGCAATATTTGTTTTCAGTTCAAATAGGTTATTTATGTTGGTTTGATAGCAAATGAACAATGTATTGTAATTTATTGTGATTGTCACTTCTGTGGACTTTAAAAGCAAGAAATTAGAACACATGTACATAAAACCACCTTAATAACTTGAACGATCATAACGTTTTGGTGTTCAGTGTATATACAAGTATAAGAAATGAATTCTCCTTTTTTAACAAGGATGTGCTACGTGTCTCACGTGATGTATCAGTTGATATTTGTCTTTTACCTGCCGTCTTCCCCTCTAAATACAATCAGCGCTGAAAAGTGCTCCACGACTGATATATGAAAGATTGTGCTATGTGCTATCGGTTCTCGTACGAAGTTTGCGTGAAATATTGAGATACATGTATTGTTAGTCAGTGACTATGTATATACAGTGTGTGTGGGTCGTAAACAGGGTATAGTTTAGGCAGTAGACCAATGGGAAATATAAAAGGGAAATATTGACCAACTCCTGAAAAGAGAACCCCAATAATAAAAGGGTATTCGTGAAATGAAAATTTTGAAATAAATTTTGAAAAGGTTTTATTGGGGGGGGGGTGTATAGCTCAGTCGGTTGAGTACTTGCTTGAGGTGCTTGCGTCGCAGGATCGAACCACCTCCATTCAACTGATTGGGTTTGTTCTCGTTCAGACCAGTGCACCACAACTGGTCAAAAGCTGTTGTATGTGCTTCCTGTCTGTGGGAAAGTGCATATAAAAGGTCCCTTTCTGCATTAGGAGAAATGTAGCGGGTTTCCTCTCATGACTACGTGTCAGAATTATGAAATGTTTGACATCCAAGAGCCGGTAATTAATCAATCAATGTGCTCTAGTGATGTCGTTAAACAAAGCAAACTTTCGTGAAATGAAAATTGCAAACAAATAACGGTAGCACTTGCATTGTTTTATGGTGTGACGGAATTCTCTCTGACACCCTCTCACCCCTTTGGATTCGCCCCTGATATTAAAGCAAACACGCCATAGTTTAATATGAGTCGGAATCATTCTACATACTATAAATCTCACATAGAATAATGATCTTGGATGATCACAGTTTAAGTATTACAGGGCAGAGTTTAGCCCGACGGAACAGAAAAACGTTCGCTAAACTTGTTTATGCGTTTCGTGTTAAACCAAATGGCCACATCGGGTACCAGTTAAATGGTCCGGGAACGTTAGCATCACTCATTGTCGCTGAACGTGGTTGAATGTTGCAGACATTTCCCCTAATATATGTCTTGTCCGCAGAACCACCTTTAAGAAACATGAGAGGTTCTGAGTTTAACGCTGTATGGTGGAAGGATGGGGGGGGGGGGGGAGGGGGGGCTAAATATGAACAAAGCAAAGCATTAAGGAAACGAGATGGTGGCTTATCAATAATTACTTGACGTTTTTAAAACAATATACTTCAGTCATTTTTTATTTCATATTGGCCATATTTCTTTCTGTTAGAGATTTTTAAAATTTATTATGTATTTATTAAAAGCAAAGAAAAAATTAAAATAGAAAATCCAAATTAGGTCACCGTGATATTAAAATAATTCGGGGGTGGGGGCGATAAATCGTTTTAGAGAGTTGACCTTATCGTTAGAAAACATTGTTTTGGGAAGATATAATTAGAAAGCCAGATTTTGCATCGTGTATTTGTTGAATAGCTCTTACATACGTGTGTGTGTCTAATAATGGCTCTTTGAACGCCTTGTTAGTAGCGACTGGCTATTGGGTGTCAAACCGGTGATAATTTATACGAGGTGTGGCAAAAAAGAAATGAGACTAATCGTTTAGCTTAGGAACTACCCACTATATGATCAAACTGCTTTTATGTTGTTTTATTACGGTCTTTCCTGGTTCCAAGAAGTGCTCAAGTGCTTGTTTCGGGTAAATATTAATTGTGTTACGTTCATTTTGATAAGACGTGTGTCATCGCCCTTGTCAGAAAATGAGTGAAAGAAATTTGGAACAGCGCATTAACATTAAATTTTTAGCTAAATCTAACAAAACTGCGACTGAAGCATACAGTATGTTTAAAACAAAATATGGTGATCAGACAATGTCTCGTGCTCGGGTATTTCAGTGGCATAAAAGATTTTTGGATGGTCGAGAAGATGTGCACGATGACCAAAAATGAGGTCGACCAAAAACCACCAAAACTGATGAAAACATTTTTAAAAGTTCAAAAGCTAGTTCGTAGTGATCGCCGTTTAACAATTAGAATGATGGCTGAAATGCTTAGCATGAACAAGGAATCGATTTGGAAGATTTTAATTGAAGATTTGTCCATGAGAAAGGTGTGTGCAAAGAGAGTGCCAAAACGTTTGACGAATGAACAAAAACAGAAAAGAGTGGGTATTTGCACTGATCTTCTTGAGCGAATTGAACAAGAGGCAAACCTTCTAGACAGTGTTATCACAGGGGATGAGTCATGGGTGTTCCAGTGTGACCCGGAAACTAAAAGATAAAGCCTCCAGTGGACAACGATAACATCTCCTCGACCGAAAAAGGCAAGAATGTCCCGTTCCAAAGTGAAGACGATGTTAATTGTGTTTTTTGACATTAAAGGTATTGTGCACCATGAATATCTTCCACCAGGGCAAATGGTCAACCAGTACTTTTACAGAGATGTTCTAGGGCGTTTAAGGAAAAAGGTTCGTCGAAAAAGACCAAATCTGTCGTCCAGCAAGTGGATTCTTCATCACGACAATGCTCCTTCTCATTCGGCGCTATCGGTGAAACAGTTTTTGGCACAGAAGCAAATCACAACAATGGAACACCCACCCTATTCGCCAGATCTTGCCCCATGTGAATATTTTCTGTTCCCAAAAATGAAATGTGTCATGAAAGGAACCCATTTTGACAATGTGGAAGCCATAAAGAGACGTACGACAAAACAGTTAAAGGGCATCCCTGAAGAGGATTTCCAAAAATGTTTTGCTGCATGGAAGAAAAGAATGGAAAAGTGCATAACAGCCAATGGGGATTATTTTGAAGGAGATAATCTTTGATTTCTTCAGTTTTTAAATAATAAATGATTTATTGACATAGTCTCGTATGACGATTGCGATAACTGATTTAAGAGAATGAAACAATAAGGAACCTTTTTTGATTAGCAGTAAGGCATTTTTTACTGTACACACTTTCCCACAGCATACGCCATGGCCTTTTGATATTTAGCAATCGTGAGAATAACGTTAAGAACCCATATAAACCTTGTCGCAACAACTCACGGCTTCTAAACGTGGACAATATGGCCAAGAGTAATGACAGCCTTATGATTATATCATAAGGAATTTTTATTGATAATGTACACCTTTTATGGTGTTAATCGAGAAGGGGCCTTTTTAAGCGATTGGTTCGTTTTTATTACTCCGTTCCGGACGTCATTACGCCGACTCTGCGTTGTGTTCCTGCGCAGTAACGCTTATTTCCTGGATACGTGGCTATAATCTCTAAATGGGGACAAACTTTATTGATGTCCATCAAATTGTGGGGAATAAAGCTTGTGATAGATGAAAGGATTACAGAGTAAAATGTGTCTCTAGTGTGCGATAGCATTAATGCGTGTAGACTCATTGATTAAAACAGAGAGGTTTTTTTGCTCTCTGTGTCTCTCGCTTCATAAAGCGGTGACGTGCACCTTTAAGGACGAAATGCACAGTGAAGACGTTTTGAGAAAGCAAAACACAAGCGTGAAATTAAATTCAGTTTTTCTAGTTTGCGGACATGAACATGTCTGTCTTCGTCTGTGATAAATGTATTTATTCGCATCGCGTCACATCATTAATTGAGTTTTAGTACTTTAACAATCTATAACATGCCGTTTTGTCGTTACCGATTAAAGACCATGAAGCGGGTTTTTTTGTTGTTATTTTTTTTTCTTTTAAAGGTCATGCTGCGCATAACACAAACCTTAAAGGGACTGTCCTGAGTTTGCGTAAAACAGTTTCCGACAAGCATAGTCTTTTTGTGACTAAAATTATATATTAAATAAATTTTCTTATTTAGAATACCAGTGTCTCTGTATCCAATGTGTTTGCTGCCGTGTGCACATTTAAGCAGCTGTTTAATTGTTAAAATATAGGCACCTATAGAAAGTTGTGTAGATTGATAACTATTATCAACAAACATTCTGTTTGTCCTAAGACTTCCATTGTTTACAGTTTATGAATTGTTTTTCACACCCTGTCATCTTGATGCTGTTCTGCTGTATATGTATATAAATTATGTATTCCTCAAGGAAGAAGGAAAGAAATGTTTTATATAACGACGCACTCAACACATTTTATTTACGGTTATATGTCGTCGGACATATGGTTAAGGACCACACAGATATTGAAGGAAGAAACCAGCTGTCGACACTTCATGGGCTACTCTCCTCGATTAGCAGCACGGGATCTTTATATACACCATCCCATAGACAGGATAGCACATACCACGGTCTTTGATGTACCAGTCGTAGTGCACTGGTTTGGAGCGAGAAATAGCCCAATATGTATTCCTCAAATGCTACCGAACGATTGCCTTGCGCGTAATAAAGTTCTGCGAGGGCCCGTGCTTATAAAACTTAAAGTCTAGACTTTAATAAAGTCCAGATTTAACATGCTAAATGGCGTAAGACTCTCACTTTATAAAGTCTAGACTTCGTATAAGCACGGGGCATTATTCTGGAACTTAAAATCCGGTTTGGGTTACTGTAAATATTACGACGATTATACCTTGTTTATACAGACACTGATATATTAAACAAGAAAATATATTTAAAATGTAAGTTTAGTCATCAAATTGACTCTGTAATCGTAGCGGGGCGGGACGTAGTCTAGTGGTACAGCGTTCGCTTGATGCGCGGTCGGTCTAGGATCGATCCCCGTCGGTGGGCCCATTGGGCTATTTCTCGCTCCAGCCAGTGCACCACGACTGGTAAACCAAAGGCTGTGGTATGTGTTATCCTGCTTGTGGGATGGTGCATATAAAAGATCCCTTGCTGCTAATCGAAAAGAGTAGCCCATGAAGTGGCGACAGCGGGTCTCCTCTCTCAATATCTGTGTGGTCCTTAACCGTAAGTCCGACGTCATATAACCGTAAATAAAATGTGTTGATTGCGTCGTTAAACATGTTACAATGACAGCAAATTCAGGATGGTCCCTTTAAAAGCACAGTGTCCTCGTTCTTCGTCTCGACTACGTGTTGAAATGACCATACATGCATGTTGGACATCAAATAGACAAATTGTAAAACAGTGTTAAACATGTATTCATATTATTATTAACAAAAAGTCAAACAAACTAACAAACAAACTAACAACAACACAAACAAAGCAAATACACAAACCAAAAACCAAAACTAGCCAAAAAACCCACAAAACAAACAAATAAAAAGAAAATAAATAAAAACAAACAAACGAAAAACAAAAACGAAAACAAAAACAAAAAACCAATTCTGCTATCTCATTATCAGTAAATAGGGCATAACAGAAGGACTGCGATGAAACACAATCTGACCATTAACAGATTTATAGCCCATACAATTTAATGGACGATCATCATTTCCCTTAACAAGAATCTTTTGACAGTTTAATAGAGTAAATTAATTCTCACATTTTATAACCGTTAAAACGACAGTCATGAATTTGCTGCCATCATCACGTTTTCGATTAATAGTGATGTTCCAATGATCGATTATAATGTAATACAAATTTTATTATGTTGATATTTTTGCATTTTCCATTCAGTTTTGTTAGATTAAGCATACATTTGGTATTAATTTGTACTATATGTCAGGTTTAAAAAAAAAACATTCCACATTCTTGAAATTCCAAGCACCGAATATTCCAATACCTTTTAGGAGCTGATGCTTTCTTGAATGTTTTTTGGGCACTTTCTAGAATCTTTCAATGGCTGCTATGTTTTAGTTCTTTCTAGAATGTTCCAGTATTCTCTAGAATGTTCCAGTGCTGTCTAGAATGTTCCAGTGCTGCCCCCAGATGGTGTATATATAGGCCAATATGTGCAATCGCGAAGCTGCGTACATTCTGGCGATTCATTTTGTTACGTTTGTGGATTCTACATTGGCTCAAAACAGGTAAAACATGAAATCAAAATATCTACGAAATTTGCAAAAGCTTATAAATTATACGTTGGCATGAAGATTGGAGATTAAGACAAAGCATGGGCTCCACACATAGTTTGTGGTACATGTCGATAGCATTTGGAGGGATTGATGCGAGGTGACCGCTCCTCAGTGCTCTTTGCCATACCCCAAATATGGAGAGAACCACAGAACCATGTGAATGACTGCTACTTCTGTATGGTGGATATTTCAAGATTCAAGAAAACGACGTGATATCACATATCCAGATATTCCATCATCTGTTGCTTCAGTTCCACACTCTGAAGAACTGTCTGTCCTGAGACTACCGGCTAAAGATTTGGAGAGTGAAGATGAACATTTTCAATGTGAATCTGAAGAATCTTATGTTGATCATACTGACGAAGAAAAGAAGCAACCACACTTTCCAAACCAGCAGGAACTGGATGATTTGATTCGAGATCTCAGGCTGACGAAGTCCAATGCAGAGCTTCTAACATCAAGACTGATGGAGTGGAACCTTTTGGACAACAGTTGTCGAACTACAGCTGCTACGAAAAGACATGAAAGGTTCTCAAAATATGTTTCGGTGAAAGATGATTTATGTTTCTGTAATGACATTGAGAACTTGTTTCAAGAACTGGGTATTCGTCATGAACCAAATGATTGGCGTCTCTTCATAGACAGTTCCTCCCGAAGTCTCAAATGTGTTCTTCTGCACAATGGAAATCAGTATTCATCAATACCAATTGGGCACTCTGTGCATATAAAGGAAAACTACGAAAATGTTAAATTTAGACTACAACAAGTACAAATGGCAGGTCTGGGGCGATTTCAAAATGATTAGCTTCTTAAAAGGACTCCAATGTGGACTATACTAAACATGCTTGGTTTCTTTGCCTGTGGGACAGTTGTGCTACATCTCAGCACTACCGCAAAAGACACTGGCCTCAAAGAGAACTTTATTCAAAGCACACAGAATGTGAAGTACCATCCTTTAATAGAATCAGAGAACGTCCTTATGCCTCCACTGCATATCAAACTTAGGTTTGTCGAACAGTTTGTGAAAGCACTGAACAAAGAAGGCGAAGCTTTCAAATACATTTCCAACATGTTTCCACATGTGTCAAAAACAAAAATCCAAGGTGGTATTTTGACCGGACGAGATGTTCACAAGATGCTTCAGTCACAAGAATTTGAATATTTGTTGTTGATTTATACCTGTATAGTAGAACATGCAGAATATCTATGTAAAATTGGTGTTAATAAATTACATTTAAAATCCATGAATATAGTGTTCTGTATATGACTTTGGAGCACAAAATCTCATAAATTCGTAAAACATTTCCTAAAAACAGTGAAAGTGAGATTCTGTGACTAAAACTAACACTCTAGAAGAGGTAGTGAGACTTTTGTAATCAGTACACTTTAACTAAACATAATCAACACAAAAATTGACATAACTAAGAACTTAAAAAAATGTCTGTTACATTGTGAATTATAATCGGAAATTGATTGACTGAGCTCTACCGATGTTTTGATCGATTATCAAAGTTCGTAATCGATTATCACTGACAATGTTAATTGTAATTGGTGCTACAGTTTAGATGATGGAATTGAGGTAAATGTGCTGGGGTTTGGTTTTGGTTTTATGTGTGCGAAAAGAAAAGGTATTAAAGGTAAAATTAGCGAAATGTAGGATCTAACGTTTGTTTTGTTTAACAACACCACTAGAGCACATTGATTTATTAATAATCGGCTATAGGATGTCAAACATTTGGTAATTTTCACATATAGTATTAGAGAGGAAACCCGCTAAATATTTCCATTAGTAGCAAGGGATCTTTTATATGCACTGTCCCACAGACAGGATAGTCCTTACCAGTCGTGGTGCACTGGTTGGAACTAGAAATAGCCCAATGGGCCCACCGATGCGGATCGATGTAGAATCTATTCATCTAAATATGACGATATGTGAAGGTCTTTAATAATTCAAATTACACCGACTCATCAACTTTTTATCTAAATTATTGCTACGAGTGGCTATTTTAATTATCATACCTGGTCGATATTCCTTATATATTATATAATGCTGTTTTAAAACTTTGAATAATCCATCTCCGTTTTAACTAAAGGCTGTAATAGCAATCTATTGATTTACCGCTGTTTAAAAATACACGTCGATCGAATGTGTTCATCATTTTGTGGATAATGACTAACAAACAGTGAACTAAAACTGCAACAAAATGTCCCTCTGGCATTTCCTTCTCGTGTTTACACTACTTCGGTATATTATTGTCCCGTAAAACCGTGTATGTTATGTTAGATTTGTAGATACTGATAGCTTTGTATAGCAGTAACAAAACAACATCGAACAACAACAAATATAAAGAAATATTTCTGTGGGCGACTGTTTAAACGATTGATCGTCTGGGTCGGGGGCAGAATTTAGCTCAGTCGGTTGAGTGCTCGCTTGAGGTGCTTGTGTCGCAGGATCGAACCACCTCGGTGGATCCATTCAATTGATTGGGTTTTTTTTTCGTTTCAACCAGTGCACCACAACTGGACAAAGGCTGTGGTATGTGCTTTCCTCTCTGTAGGATTCCTTGCTGCTAATATAAAAATGTAGCGGGTTTCCTCTGATGACTACGAGTCATAATTATCAAATGTTTGACATCCAATAGACAATGATTAATTAATCAATGTACTCTAGTGGTGTCGTTAAACAAAACAAACTTTAACTTTTCATCTGGGGCGCTTGCTGATGCGCTGTCGGTCTAGGCTCGATTCCAGTCAGTGGACCCATTGGGCTATTTCTCGTTCCAGTCAGCGCTCTATAACTGGTGTAACAAAGACCGTGGTATGTACTGTCCTGTCTGAGAAATACTGCATATAAAATATCCCTTGCTGCTAACAGGAAAGGGTAGCCCATTGCGTGGTGGGTGAGGGATTTCTCTCTCATTATGTGTGTGGTCCTTATCCACATGTCCGTCGACGCCATATAGTAGTAATTAAAATTAAAATGTGTTGAATACGTCGCTAAATAATAATTTAAAAGAGAGAGAGAGAGAGAGAGAGAGAGAGAGAGAGAGAGAGAGAGAGAGAGAGAGAGAGACAGAGACAGAGACAGACAGACATACTAATACACGATTGATCGTTAGATACGTTTATCTTATGTCACTTGTTATAAAACTTGCATGTAACAAGCGAAACTGTTTTGATTAATTAAAATGGCACAATGACGTAATATGTGTTTGTTTCGTATGTAACGAGTGTCATAAAACTTGCATGTAGCAAGCGAAAATGTTTTAATTAATTAAAATGGCACAATGGAGTAATATGTGGTTGTTCTGCTTTAGTTTTAGTTTTCTTTCGTTATTTATAGAATGCAGTCAACCTTTCACAGCTTGATATTTAATATCGTCTTTCTTATTTTCGTTTCTTCCTAAGATTTTTTTATTTTATTCTTGATGGTGATAAATATTTATGTTTTGTTTTCTTGTGATTTTTAAAAATGTGTTTTTCATACGCGAATAGCTGCATCACAATATTAGAGGAAAAAAGAAAAGAAAGAAATGTTTTATTTAACGACGCACTCAACACACTTTAGTTACGGTTATATGGCGTCAGACATATGGTTAAGGACCACACAGATATTGAGAGAGGAAACCCGCTGTCGCCACTTCATGGCCTATTCTTTTCGATTAGCAGCAAAGGATCTTTTATATGCACCATCCCACAGACAGGGTAGAATATACCACAGCTTTTGATATACCAGTCGTGGTGCACTGGCTGGAACGAGAAATAGCCCAATGGGCCCACCAACGGGGATCGATCCCACACGATCCCACACCGACCGTGCATAGAGTGAGCGCTGTACCACTGGGCTATGTCCCGTCCCCAATATTAGAGGAAATTCTGAGTGTTTACAGATTCGAGATTTGCTATAAGCGTATTAATTTCCAATAGCGATAAGTTTCCGTTGCATCTAAAATCAATGTACAAATTCCACGAAAAAAAAATAATTCTGTATCTTGCAGCGCAGTTGCCTGTTATACTTCTCCTTTCAACTTGCCTGTCAAATTAAAAATTACATCATTCGAGTAGAAAATATCCAATTAGCATATCAGCAACGTAGTTTTGGGGGAAAAAATAGTCTAGTACCAGTGGTGTAGGGAGTGGGAGGCACAGGAGCTATGCCCCCCCCCCCCCCCCCCACAATCAAACTTTATTTTTAAAATTGTGTTAATTTGTTTATAAAAGCATACATACATACATACATACATACATACATACATACGCAGGATCGAGTCCCAGCAACGGCATGGGACAATTTGTGAGGCCAGAAAGGATTTATTTATCCCCTGCGCCAGTGCGTTAATATCTATGTATGTAACAGTGAACCTCGACAAACATACAATATATAGATATTCATACATCAATACATACATACAGTGTAGGTTGCCCCACCCATATGAATTGACCCCTCCCCCATATTGACCCCCTCCCCCCATATATAAAACCCTGGCTACGCCCGTGTGTTGTACATGTAGATTTATAATACATGTTTGCTTTAAAACTACATACATATATATTATTAAAGGAAAGGAAAGGAGAGTTTTTCTAATAACAATTCAGCTAATTGTTTTAAACTACAGAGAGTAATAGAGAGAACGATATATATATATATATATATATATAGAGATAGAGAGAGAGAGAGAGAGAGAGAGAGAGAGAGAGAGAGAGAGAGAGAGAGAGCGAGAGAGAGATTGAGAGAGATAGTGACAAAGGTTTACGGAGTCAGAGAGAGAGAGAGAGAGAGAGAGAGAGAGAGAGAGAGAGAGAGAGAGAGAGAGAGAGAGAGAGAGAGGAGAAACCCACATTCGCAACAGGTCAGGTCAGGTCAGGTTAAAGAGTTTTACGTGCACATTCAGAGCAAGCTGTTGTAGCGCACGCTTTTCATGGGCACAGGTGCCGGCCTACCGGCCTCGGTGGCGTCGCGGTTAGTCCATCGGTCTACAGGCTGTTAGGTACTGGGTTCGGATCCTAATCTAGGCATGGGATTTTTAATCCAGATACCGACTCCAAACCCTGAGTGAGTGCTCCGCAAGGCTCAGTAGGTAGGTGTAAACCACTTGCAGCGATCAGTGATCCATAACTGGTTCAACAAAGGCCATGGTTTGTGCTATTCTGCCTGTGGGAAGCGCAAATAAAGGATCCCTCGCTGCCTGTCGTAAAAGAGTAGCCTATGTGGTGACAGCGGGTTTTCTCTAAAAAAAACAGTGTCAGAATGACCATGTGCTTGACGTCCAATACCCGATGATAAGATGAAAAATCAATGTGCTCTGGTGGCGTCGTTAATTAAAAACAAACTTTAGGTGCCGGACTTGGCCGGTTTCTCTGTCCAGGACAGGAGCTGTCGCCACACAGCAAGATATCTTTTTTATGCAGCATTCCTCAGATAGGATAGGCTTTACCACGGCCTTTGTTACATCAGTTGTTGAGCACTGGCTGGAACGAGAAATAGCCCAATGGGCCCACCGTTTACGGTTATTGGGTGTTATCAGCGTTAATTTGTTTACTTGTTTATTTGGAGCTACAGTGTAAGAACGCTGTCCTGGGCACACACCTCAGCTATCTGCGCTGTCTGTCCAGGACAGTGGGTTCGTGGTTTGGTAGTAGCAGTTGGTGAAAGAAACACTGGAATGATCACAAACACTTAGGATGTACGGAAATGGATAATCTAAGCAATAACATTTAAGTAATATTTGATTTTAATGATCAAACACAGTTCTTAATAGTGGACAATACGCAGTGGTGTTTAAAAACTAGGGTCTGTCGCTTTAAATGCATATATATTTAGGTAGTATTTTGTTGAATCTTTTATTTTTCTTCGCACTGTATTACTCAGAGAAACGGATTGGGTAATGTCAGGGATAGGAAGGTTGGAGTGAATTCTCAAAACAGCATATACCTAATTTAACCTTGAATGGATAGGAGCGCGGAGAAGGATAATACATTTAACTGAAATTGCATACTTCGAAAAGTGGAGGGTTTTTTCTAGCGTTTCTTTTCTTCCCCTACAATAAGTGAAAACCATGAACGTGGCAGCATTGGTTTCACCTCTTAGCAACACCCTGGATTCGGATGGAGATCATTTTCCAGAAAACCATCTTCTCTGGCGAAAACGGGCAGGAAATAGAATTAAAAATGCATACTTTTTTCTCTGATTCGAGCAAAAAATCAATCAACCAATTTATATCAAATCCGTAGATGGCGATAGTCTTTCACCTTGAAGATTTCCTCTGCGAGAAATATTGACGAACTATGATGGATGCGACCACGGGAGCTAAGGCGGGCGATAAAATTGCTGGCTGGGTCAGGCAGGATCAAAGGCTTAGAGGAGGCGAGTCGTGCTGGTGCCTGAGATGACGTGCACGGGAGGAAAATACAATTCCCAGTAGAGTAGAAGAAGGGTCACGTTACAGAAGCCCCGCCATGTTAAATGTGAGCCGTGCTGTCAGTGATGTGCTCAGAATATACTATTGTCATTCTAATCGTAAAGAAAATCGTTTAAATGCATCGATGAGTCTGTAAAGTAGTACATTGATGAATTCCGTTTTCTCTTTTAATATTTGTATTTAAAACTTTTTAAAGCTGTTTTAATAGCAGAATGCTCGCCCTCGACATTTGAGACGGCAATCATTATCTGGTATGTAATGTGTTATTATTTATTATTAATTGCTGTCGCAAGATGATCGTTATTTCGAGAGCTGGCACATCATATTACAACATTATTTTTTCCCACCCGTCGGAGAAAACTATATTTTTGGTATCACAAAGCGATATCACACGTATGTGAGATCGATTTAAAAACGTCCTATTGGTTGCTGAATCGAACCAAAGCCTCACTGACCGATGGAATGAACACAATAAACAGATTGCTTTTTTTTTTTTCTTTCTTGCTTTTTTTGTAAACGTCTGTAATAACTTATACATATACTATTACTTGCGAGTAGCTAGAAATTAGCTTGGTCTGAAAAACAAGTCTGCAGTAATAAAGGAAGGAAGGAAATGTTTTATTTAACGACGCACTTAACACATTTCATTTACGGTTATATGACGTCGGACATATGGTTAAGGACCACACAAATATTGATAGAGAAAACCCGCTGTCGCCACTTCATGGGATACTCTTTTTCGATTAGCAGCAAGGGATCTTTTATATGCACCATCCCACAAACAGGATAACACATACCACGGCCTTTGATATACTAGTCGTAGTGCACTGGCTGGAGCGAGAAATAGCCCAGTGTGTCCACCGACGGGGATCGATCCCAGATCAACCGCGCCTCAAGCGAACGCTTTACCACTGGGGTACGTCCCGCCCTTGCAGTAATAAAGCTTTTTATAAGCGATTATATATACATGTATAGTTACTTCTTATAAGCGATTATATATACATGTATAGTTACTTCTTATAAGCGATTATATATACACGTATAGTTACTTCTTATAAGCGATTATATATACACGTATAGTTACTTCTTATAAGCGATTATATATACATGTATAGTTACTTCTTATAAGCGATTATATATACACGTATAGTTACTTCTTATAAGCGATTATATATACACGTATAGTTACTTCTTATAAGCGATTATATATACATGTATAGTTACTTCTTATAAGCGATTATATATACATGTATAGTTACTTCTTATAAGCGATTATATATACATGTATAGATACTTCTTATAAGCGATTATATATACACGTATAGTTACTTCTTATAAGCGATTATATATACATATATAGTTACTTCTTATGCTATGACTCTTACTTTCATTGTCACATTCTTTGTATTTTGTCTTATGTCCCTAAATTAACAACAAAACGCTTGTTGCTGGAGGGGACAGTAATTGGCGTTTTTAAAGGACGGGTTTCGTATTCTGGTGGTGGTGGGGGGTTAAAGAGGAAATGTGATTTGCTATGCAGTTTACTATGTTCCCAGTGTCCAGTGAACAGAAGTCTGAGGTTTTAATTTAATACGACTTCACCAGATAAATTAATACATACAATATGGTCTGTGGAGAAGTTTGGTGGGTTTTAATTTAATACGACTTCACCAGATAAATTAATACATGCAATATGGTCTGTGGAGAAGTTTGGTAGGTTTTCATACCAAAACCAAATCTCGAAGCCGCTTCCACTTCTCATTTCTGCTCGATGTAGTTGCTCCTGTATTTAACTCCATTCGATTCCTATCTCCATTACGATCATGCGTCTATATTTGTTGTTGTTTTGTTTGTTTGTTTTTATGATTCAAAGTAATTATAACTTCATGTATATAGTAGTACAAAAAACTCACTGTTCTGCGTTTTTATAGTTTACACCATCATCGTAGGTATCGTGGTTAAGCCACGGACATAAGGCTGGTAGGTACTGTGTTCGAAGCCCGGTACCGGCTCCCACCCAGAGCGAGAGTTAACGACTCAATGGGTAGGTGTAAGACCACTACACTTTCTTCTTTCTCACTAACCACTAACCCACTGTCCTGGACAGCTCAGATAGCTGAGGTGTGTGCCCAGGACAATGTGTTTGAACCTTAATTGGATATAAGCACGAAAATAAGTTGAAATGAAATAGTTTACACGTCTATTGTTTATGGGCGTTTTTAAAGATATATTGTCATTTGTCCTTTTTTTTTTAATGTTTTTATATTTCTTCCTTTGTTTTATGTTTATTTATTTATTTTTAAACATAGTCTTGGTTCCACAGGTAATATCTTGCAATGCATTAAACTAGTTAAATATTTTCAATATGCATTTGTTTATATTTTTTTGACACCAATATTCCAGCGAGCCTCAATTCCATTACAGGAGTACAAGTGTGATTAAATACCTCAAGTACTTCTCGTTGCCTTTGATCAATGATCAAGATAGCTTCATAAAAGGTCACATAATCCAGCTTTGCATACAATTTACACGCCGTACATCTAACGAGTAGAGCTACCCTACAGCTGAAGTCGTGAAAGGCAAGCCAGGGCACTTGAATCTGCAGCTGCTAGAAGGACGTGATTCGCAGAGGAGATACTGATCAGAGGTAATTCGATATATTAGTTATACTATTTGTTATGCCTCGCTTGAGGTAATTATTAAGAATCTTTGCTTGTGAGCGATATTTATTGATTCATAACACCTCATTTGTCAATTTTTATTCCACCAGTGGCTGAAGATAAAATCTGTACCAGTGGATGTTTGAGACATATGCAGCTTCCCGTGCATGGTCTTGTACAAATTGGATGTCAAGATGATAGAGAGAGGATGCCGTGCCCAGTGTCGTGCATGTGCAGGAATTCGCTAATCTGTCTTGTGATTTTTGTAATGCTGACGTGGAGGGGAAGAGGGATTTAAAATCGTATCAATCGGCCAGTCTGTCGTGGTGCTAGCAATGCCTAGCATACTTATGAGGCCGTCTTACTGTTGTAAAAAATAATAAATTATAATTTCAGTTTATTTCCGTAGTTACAGGGATGTGATATTGATTTTAAAATGAAGATGAAATGGTCTTTGAAATGATGGAAACTCTATTATCCATAAGATACATGTACTTGAATAAAGGGAACTTTTCAGTACTTCTGATTTTATTTTATACAAAAAGCTGATATGTGATGGACTAAAAAGTTAAAAAAAAACCAAGGTTGTATCAGGAAGCGAGTAGGCATTGAAGGGGCTGACTAGGTCGAGGGCGCAAAGCAGTTTCTAAGGGGTTCCGGGGGTACGCTCCTAAATAAAGGATATATATATATAAGCAAGGTGCAAGCATGCTATTCTGGGCACACATCTCAGCTTGCTCTTGCTGAGCTACCTGTCCTCTATAAGGATAGTCAGTGAGAGAGAATTTGGTCTAGTGTACTCTTATTGTGGGTTGGAGCCAGTGCCGGTACAGGAATAGGAGCCCGTTATCTACCAACAACAAACCCGATGGTTTAGCGGTTGCGTCACTTCACTGCCTGTCTCGAATGATCCAAGGGTTTTTTGTCTGTTGTGTGTGTGTGTGTGTGTGTGTGTGTGTGTGTGTGTGTGTGTGTGTTTTGTATTATTGGTTGTTTTGTTTGTTTTTGTTTGGTGTTGGGATTTTTTGTTGTATTTTTGTTTTGTTTTTTAGAAGGATATGCATGTAATAAGAGTAAATAACTGCTTTCTTCTCAGATTTTTTTGTTTTGTTGTTTTTTGTTTTTTTTCTATAAAGTGTTAAAACGTTTGGGGGGTTTTCACTCTAAAGACCATGGTTTCGGACATAACCATTTCTGCTTGTCAGCTCTCGATGTGTGAATAATGTTCGTCTGTACCAAGTGAACCCCCGTGCGTTTGTCATGGGGCAGACGAGTTCTGTGTGGCAAGTACTGCCAAATTATCACACCCTGGCGCCTCCCGCCGTCCATCATTCACGCTCGGTACAATACCAGATAATTGTCTAATATCTCCATCAAGATAATTGTCTAATATATCCATCCAGATAACTGTCTAATATATCCATCCATATAATTGTTTAATATATCCATCAAGATAATTGACTAATATATTCATCACGATAATTGTCTAATATATTCATCAAGATAATTGTCTAATTTATTTTAACCAGATCATTGTCTAATATATTCCATCCAGATCATTGTCTAATATATCCATCCAGATAATTGTCTAATATATCCACCAAGATAGTTGTCTAATATATTCCATCCAGATCATTGTCTAATATATTCATCCAGATAATTGTCTAATATATCTATCCAGATAATTGTCTTATATATCCATCCAGATAATTGTCTAATATATCCATCAAGATAATTGTTTAATATATCCATCCAGATAATTGTCTAATATATTTCAACCAGATAATTATCTAATATATCCATCCAGATAATTGTCTAATTTATTTCAACCAGATCATTGTCTAATATATTCCATCCAGATAATTGTCTAATATTGTCATCCAGATAATTGTCTAATATGTTCCAACCAGATAATTGTCTAATATTTTCCAACCAAATAATTGTCTAATATATCCATCCAGATAATTGTCTAATATATCCATCCAGATAATTGTCTAGTATATCCATCAAGATAATTGTCTAATAAACCTATCATGATAATTGTCTAATAAACTGACGATCAAAAGAAAGTATACCAATTATTTTTATTATAAATAAATACAATACACGTTCATGGAAGGTTAGATAGGTTCCAGTATTGTTCGTTACAATGCAATCGATGACGAATAGTCGCACATTGCTGCGTTTAGGCGATGCCGCACGTGCAAAGTGAGTTTATTCATCAAATTTATACTGCACGAGAAACATGATACTCTTGCACATAGGGGTATAAAAAAGGGTGCCATTGCTTAGAACGTGCCTCAGTCAACAGTAAAACACCAGAGAATATGGCATGGGTAACTGCTGAAGAAAGAGAGAGAGAGAGAGAGAGCTATTGGTATGGTGCAGGTGGGTGCGAGTTATGCCCATGTAGCAAGAATCCTGAATTGCACAAAATTGATGATCACCAGGTTAATACAGCGTTACAGGGTGACTAGCAGGACTGCAGACGGACCACGAAGTGGAAGACCCCGCGTCACAACGGCCAACGAGGACAGCCATCTCCGCATCTTACACTTACGTAACTGATTCCTCACTGTGACGTCATCTGCAGCGACTGGCCTTAGACATGTCATTGGTCGTCACACTGTACGTCGACTACGACAGCATGGTATCGGGGCCTATCGACCATTCGGAGGGATGACATTGACGAGGCAACATTGACTTCGACGTTTACGTTGGGCACGTCGGTTTCAACATTGGGAACATCGGAACTGGCAACGTGTACTCTTTTCTGATGAGAGCAGGTTCCATTTATTCAGAGCTGATGGCAGGACTCGGATATACCGACGTGCAGGAGAGAGAACAGCTCCGTGCTGTGTTCAGGAGACTGAACCGTTTGGTGGTGGATCTGTGATGGTTTGGGGCGGTATCTGTGGCCAACAGCGGACAGACCTTATTGTCATTGACGGAAATCTTAACGCACACCGTTACATCAACCAGATTTTACGTCCTGTTCTGTTACCGTTCTTGCAACACCATCCTAGACTGTTTCAACAGGACAATGCCAGACCTCACACAGCTCGTGTGGTGCAACAGTTCTTCGCCGCAAACAACGTCAATGTTTTGCCATGGCCAGCCCGTTCACCTGACCTGTCACCGATAGAAGATTTGTGGGATCATTTTAGCCAGCGAATTCGATGTCGTCCTAACCCTCCAATGAACGGGGATCAGTTGGTACAGGCACTGAGGCCGGAGTGGATGGCAATACCCGATGTCATTAGGCGCTTAACAAATTCTGTCCGACGTCGGGTCCATGCTTGCATACTTGCACATGGTGGACATACACGCTATTGAAACATGTTCTTTGTGGTCAAATTTATTCAACTTCGTTATGAGTTTAACGATACCCCATCACATTTTAAATTAAAGCTAACAGAAAATCGCGGCATTTCGTCGATAGAGACATAAACAAGAACACACACACACACACACACACGTACGTGTAGAGAGACGGACAGAGATAGGGCGAGAGACGGACAGACCGAGGGGGAGAGAGACGGACATACAGGGAGAGAGACAGAGACGGAGGGAGAGAGAATTCTTTGGACGCAGTCAGTGGTTACCTTGGCTGGTGGGAAAGAACCTTTGGGGATGTTATTCTTCACCATGGGCGTTGTTTGACTGAATGAAGTTAATAATAATTATGGAACAAATTTACACAGCCTTTTCTTTCTGTTTACACATGTAACTACATACATCTACAATGCTTTAAAGATGCCTGTGTTTTGGAGAGGAAAAGACTTCGTAAATTCGGCTTTGCTTGTTTTAAGTAGAAGTCAATTAAAACGATCGATTCTTTTTCTGAATTCGAACGAGTCCAGCGGATTTCCTTTCCTTGGGTTATATTTTCATGAATAATATGTAGCGGTGGGTGAGAAGGTACTCCCAACTCTCAAGGGATCATACCAGTATTAAAATTACCCTGAAAAGAAAGTTGAAGCACATTGATTTATTAATCATCGGCAGTTGGATGTCACACATTTGGTAATTTTGACATATAGAGGAAACCTTAGTCTTAGAGAGGAAACCTGCTACATTTTCCCGTCAGTAGCAAGGGATATTTTATATGCAGACAGGATAGCACTAATCAGCGCCTTTGATATACCAATCGTTGTGCACTGGCTGGAATAGCCCAATGGGCCCAACAACGGGGTTCGATCCCAGACCGACCATGCATCAGGCTCCATTGAAAATAGTGCCCCTTTACTATATTTTATTTTATTGGAATCGGAACTGATTTTAATGTTAAGTTATGCAATTTAGAAAAGAGGTCCAACTGACATAATAAGTGTGGTGTAAAAAAACAGGGTTGATTCCAGAATCTCGAACTGAATGCCGTAACATGTAGTGAGTTGCTTCCCTTGTTGGACCCCTCGCAGTAAAGAGTGGTAATATTTTAAATATAAGTGGCGACTTTTTTATTATTATAATTTTTGTTTAAGTAGTAGAATGATATCACAGGGGTACTCTCTTCGTCTAAGGCAGAAAGATAAAATCTAATTCCGGTGTAATTGCGACATGGCTAATGTTTTTATGTTTGGCAATGTAAAAACTGTAATGCTAACATACCTGAAGATTATGCATCGGCTTCCCCATTTAAAAGCCGAATTAATATATTAACACCCACTCTCCACCATTTGCTGGTATCTCTGGACGCCTATGGTGTGTTCTGTGAGCAATACTGCATATAGCAGTTAAAAGTAGGAATATAACTTTTATATCTCATATACCAATATATTACCGATTAGTAGGGCCTAGTATGAAATTTGTATGTGCACATCGTCTACAAACAGGATAAACAAATACCACGACCACCTCAGAAAAACAGTTTACCACTAAGGGTGTATACTAGTAGTAGAAGTCTACCAAATCAAATCCCATAGACGACAATAGTAACATATGTAGCTAAAACTCCTACCTGTACAGCGTATCAATCGACATAAACACCACGGATACAAATACTACTACCCCTGACCTCAAAGTGAATCAGAAAAAAATGGGGGTCAAGTTGCTCATTTCAGAGATATCGGGTACAGAGGCGGATCTAGGGGGGCCCGAATTTTCACCCCTCCAAAACTCCCCCAACGTTCCCTTGGCATTCCGCCTGATGTCATCGGGGCCCCTTAATGGATTTTGTGGATCCACCACTGCGGTAGCGTTTATGACTATTCTAGTTCGGAACAAAATTTGAATACTTTTTTCTTTTCCTTTTTTTTTTACATGTGCCCCATACATGTTTCAAGCACAAGGCTACTTGACACAGTGGTACTTGATGAAATAAAATTGCATACATTTTTTTGCACAGATGAAACTAAAATATTTTTACAACCAACACACATTTATCACCAGTCACAGGACTTGTGGTGTTAATTGCTCTATCAAAACTTCGCTGCACCTCGAACTTTGACCCTGCCGGAAGTTATTTGGTTTAGTACTACCATTAAGAGCTTTCGTGTTTCAAACGACAAGGGCTCTATTAAACACAAACGTACTTTAGCTCATCTACGTACAATTTTAATATTTATTATTGACTGTGTTAGATTTATAAGCGTATGAGATGGGGGATCGGTGGTGTCAACAATCCCTCCCCTCACCTTCAGTGTTGGAGCAAATCTTTGCATTTAGTGGAAAATGAGCTGGCGTGAAAACTGATCACCATGTATATTTTCACCATTCTACTCGTCCTATTAGTTGTAATCTACGGAAACGTGTAGCGATTCGTTTGGAACCCTATTATAGCTGT
Organism: Gigantopelta aegis; assembly: GCF_016097555.1. Taxonomy (NCBI): domain Eukaryota; kingdom Metazoa; phylum Mollusca; class Gastropoda; order Neomphalida; family Peltospiridae; genus Gigantopelta; species Gigantopelta aegis. The sequence continues at coordinate 24,932,477 of NC_054702.1, forward strand.
TTGATAGTAATGTAAATTTTATTAATAAACATTGTCATCCTAATTTGGGCATGTTCGTTTAACAAGGCAAAAATCAGCTTACCCTGTAAAAAGATGCCCATGCAAACCAATACTAACCGACGCAAGCAATCTACCAGTAGATAAAAGCGCTCGTATTTCAAAAGACATGGACACTTATTCAAAGAAAGAAATGTTTTATTTAACGACGCACTCAACACATTTTATTTACGGATATATGGCGTCAGACATATCACTCCCCCCTGAATTCCGCGGCAAACATTTTACAGACAGGGTAGTACATACCACGGCCTTTGTTATACCAGTCGTGGTGCACTGGCTGGAACGAGAAATAGCCCAATGGGTCCACCGACGGGGATCGATCCCAGATCGAGCGAGCGCTGTACCACTGGGCTACGTCCCGCCCCTGGACACTTGTTCAAGACAAACGTAGGCCTATGTTCCCCTATCACCGTTCAATTGCAGTATGAATTATTGACTGCGTAAGACCTTGACACAAGAAAGTCTTTCACACGTTTCAGAGCCGAGAATATAGTCTTGATGAAAAATAATGATATTTCACAGCAAATCAAATGACGGTGTGAAAACTACCGCCTTTAGTCTTAAAAAAAAAAAATAATAACGTCGTAAAAGACGTAGGCCCCAATTCCCTGGGTGTAAATCTGTTCGACTAACATCAAGACGCAGCGTGTGCTAGCTAATTAAACTCCTTTCAGTAGCAAAGTGAAAATCAATTCTGCTTTTGAAAAGTTTTCTTTTGTAGCGTGTAAATACTTTAGAGAGTGTCGCAAAGAAGTTAATAATGGCGGAGAGAAGGCGCAGTGGCGGACACCCGTCGGACAGTATGCGGCGTGTTAAGACCACGCAATATGTGAAAAGAAACCCGGTGGGCCGTTAAACTCGGGGCGATATAAGTTGTCAGTGTTTGCACTCGCCTGTCAAGATGCTAGTGATTTGAAAAATAATCAAATACAAAGAATCGCGGGCAAAACCCAGACGAGGGTGCTCGAATTCGAAATCGATCCAAGCCTATCGCTTTCTCGATAGCTCTCCACGTCCTCTGGAATTCAACAGCTAAATTATTAAGCCCCTTTTAATGGATTTAAAAAAAAAAAGTATTTCGAAGAACATTATTTATATCCTTGTTAAGCTCTCCATCAACATTTTGGCGTGCCCTTCTTCCCCCGTGTTCAGCGACAGTGGGCGACGTTAACGTTCGCGAACTGTTTGACTGGTCTTTCGTGTGGTCATTTGGTTTAACGTTAAGCGCATAAACCGGTCTAGCAAACGCTTTTCTTAGTCTGGCTGGATTAGCCCTGCCCCAAGTACAGCCAGCAAAAGTTTCGCTAACGTTCGTGAACTATTTTATTTGATTGGTTACCGACGCAGTCATTTGGTTTACCGTGGAGCGCATAAAACGGTCGCTGGACTTGAACCCTGCCCCAAGTACAGCCAGCAAACGTTTCGCTAACGTTCGCGAACTATTTGATTGGTTCCCGACGTGGTCATCTGGTTTACCGTGGAGCGCATAAAACGGTCGCTGTACTTAGCCCTGCCCTAAGTACAGCCAGCAAACTTTTCGCTAACGTTCGCGAACTATGGTCATGGTCATTTGGTTTACCGTGAAGTGCATAAACCGGTCTAGTGAACGTTTTTTTTCTACTCAGCCTAGGTTTCATTCTAAAGAAGCAATATTTCTTTCTTTAAAAAAGTAAAATAATAATAATATAACTATTACAAGTATACAAGATGTATCTTCAGTGTATATTCCATGGCTTTAAAATATGACCAAAATATACAAAAGTAGTCATAGTTCAGCAATTTCTCATTCTCTTTTCAACAAAAATATAATTCTGCTAGATTATTTTCCCCAAGGCCAATTTTTTTTCGTTGTGTTTAAAATATTGTCATTATTGTTCAATACTTGTAAATATGTTAACATCAAAATACAAGAACTAAATGTTACATGTAGTTAATTGAAATACAATGTAAACATATTTCATAAAATACGTTTTGAAAGAGACATGGTTATCCAACGGCCATCCTACGTAATATTGGTATATATACACAAAGAAAAAGGTTAAGCACCCCTAGATATAATTAGTACTAAAATAGTCCCATTCGTATAAACTGCAAATTATGTGAGGAATATGTCAAGAATGGTGTTCCTTCGAAATAATAGGAGAGTACAATGACAACTGTGACGTCCCACAACAGAACGACATGCACGTGCATCATGCCACCCATGCTTTGCTCAAAATGCAGTATCAACACACTGTAATTGTTGACATTTAACATCACTGTCTTGTATTGTTGAAGTTTAATCGTTGAATATGGCAAGTGGACGTTTATCAGAGGCCCAAAGATGGCATATTATTGGTATGCATGCAACCGTCATGACATTCAAAAGTATAAGACGTCAACTGGGGTATCATTACACGGTAATCAGGAGACTGATACAAAAACACGGGCATACCAATGCTGTAAAGGATCTTCCACGGTCAGGGAGATAGCGCATAACGTCACAGCGCGAGGACATGGCCCTCCGTCAGCTCGTACGTCGTCAACTCTTTGCTACATCTCCTGTTCTGAAGAGCCAATGGTTACCCAATAGACGGATGTCAGCCTGAACAGTGAGGAATCGTCTGAAATTTGCGGGATTGAAGGCCAGAAGGGTCATCAAGCGTCCCTTTCTTGCTGATCATCATGAGACGCCGTTTAGCGTGGTGTTTGGCTCGGAGAGGTTGGAATCTGAGGTCTTTGCGAAGAGTCCATTGGTCCGATGAAAGCCGGTTCCTGCTCCATGTCACAGATGGCCATTTGAGAGTTTGAAGGCATAACGATGCTGCCTACACACCCAGGAACATACGTCCTACGACCCCGTATATTGGAGGTTCAGTAATGGTTTGGGTTTGCCTGTCACATGATTGTAAGCTGGGTCTTGTCACCATTCAAGGCAACCTCAATGGTGATCGGTACATCCGTAACGTCCTGCAACCAGCTGCCGTGCCATTTTGACACCATCCACTCGCCACCAGACCTCTGTACATTGATGACAACGCTAGGCCACATCGTTCCCGAGCAGTAACAGCTTTACTCCAAACTGAAGCTGTGACGACCCTGCCCTGGCCGGCCATGAGGGCTGATCTAAACTTGCTAGTGCATGTTTGGGACATCTTGGGGCAATGACCCCACTTGTACAGACTCTGGCACAATTAGAGGCAGTTCTTCATCGAGAATGGCAGCAGTTGCCCATGCAGCAGATCAGGCGACTTACTGGAGGGATGAGACGAAGGGTGAAAGCTGTAACCTGGGCACGTGGCGGGTTTACCCGCTATTGATGATTTGTGTCATGAATGTCATCTGTGGACTTCAAATAACATTTTTCATCATCAATCATGATGCTGACTTGTGTTTCTGACTCTGCACCTCCATACTTATTGTGCCTCGGTTTTTGGCTCAAATACAGCATATTGGAATTCTTCTCAGAATTATGATTAAAATTTCAAAACTGGATACACTTGTTATGTTTTCTTACTGTCAAAGATGTATTCTTGCAAAACACATTTGTTTTTCCGAGGTTATGTTATCAGGTTTTCAACGTTAAACCCCGCAAGACAAGTCATTGTGAAAAATACAGGGGGTGCTTAACTTGTTTCTTTGTGTATATCTAGATTAATATTGCGTTGCATATAGACCTATTTGACACTATTTGTGTATCAGACGTATTTAATTCTTACAACACTTTATTACACACCAGTGTAAGATATTGCTCATGTCATAACAATCACTCAATATCTAATTAGTGTAATATTGGCGTGACGTGAGCGTGACGTAGATCACTTGCTGACCCAATTCGTAAAAAAATGACGTGTAGTAGGTCTCGACATTTGCTTACTTCTGCGTTGCGGCTTGTTTGCACTTGGTTTGTAATAAATAAAATACTAAACTAGCTTGCCTGTCATACCATGTTTATGAAACTCGTGAACAGTGTTGGTATCTGATTCGCTTTCGCTCGTCAGATACCAAACCTTTTCACTCATTTCATAAAAATGGTATGACAGCCAATCTCGTTTAGTATTCTATATTTACATTACGTAGGCTAGTGTTATAATTTTCAGACAATCATGAATGTTACAGTTACGGTCAATATAATGATGATGATGATGATGATGATGATAATTAAATGTTAATACCATATCTTACTTGTGCTATCTTTTCTTTTCAGCCTGAAATAACCGAGGCGGGGTCTGTAAAAAAACACTTTTAAATTAAAAAGGGCACTTTTTTGTATTTTACTAAATGGACAACAGCTAACTAAGACCTTGGATATAAATATCATACATTACAGGTAGTTATGACGGTGCGAGATGAGATGGATTTGTGAGAATTCAATATATCGCTAGTCACAAACTGACGTCGCCGGAAAAGTGACAGGTATTATTACCTCGTCTTCCTATTTAGCGGTGTTGAGGCGAGACGACAATCTCCACGTGTCAAGGGGTGACTGGAGGATTTCCAAATCGACGTTTCATTCAAAAACATCCGCTTTCTGGATAAATAATGATAAATAATCATTCTTATGTGTACGTGTATACAGTAAGTCAAGTCGATGTTCGTACTCTTGTCCTAAAATACGCACACCCAATAAGATCAATCGCTCAGGCGATTTCTTCTTTTCATACCCGAACGTCCGCCCTACTGAACATGTTATAACTTCATGAATTGATAGCAAGTGTCCGCTCTCCTGAATACACAATTTTTATCAATTGATGGACAGCATCCGCCCTCCTGAATACACTTTATGAATTGATGGAGAGCGTCTGCCCTCCTGAATACACTACTTTATGAATTGATGGAGTGTCCGCCCTCCTGAATACACTACTTTATGGACTGATGGCGAGCGTCCGTCCTCCTGAATACACTACTTTATGAATTGATGGCGAGCGTCCGTCCTCCTGAATACACTACTTTATGAATTGATGGAGAGTGTCCGCCCTCCTGAATACACTACTTTATGGACTGATGGCGAGCGTCCGTCCTCCTGAATACACTACTTTATGAATTGATGAGTGTCCGCACTCCTGAATACACTTTATGGACTAATGGACAGTGTCCATCCTCCTGAATACACTACTTTATGAAATGATGGAGAGCGTCCGCCCTCCTGAATACACTACTTTATGGATTGATGGCAAGCATCCGCCCTCCTGAATACACTACTTTATGGACTGATGGCGAGCGTCCGCCCTCCTGAATACACTACTTTATGGACTGATGGCGAGCATCCACCCTTCTGAATACACTACTTTAAGGACTGATGGAGAGCGTCTGCCCTCCTGAATACACTACTTTATGGATTGATGGACAGCATCCACCCTCCTGAATACACTACTTTATGAATTGATGGAGAGCGTCCGCCCTCCTGAATACACTACTTTATGGATTGATGGAGAGCATCCACCCTCCTTTATGAATTGATGGCGAGCGTCCGCCCTCCTGAATACACTACTTTATGAATTGATGGCGAGCGTCCGTCCTCCTGAATACACTACTTTATGAATTGATGGAGAGTGTCCGCCCTCCTGAATACACTACTTTATGGACTGATGGCGAGCGTCCGTCCTCCTGAATACACTACTTTATGAATTGATGAGTGTCCGCACTCCTGAATACACTTTATGGACTAATGGACAGTGTCCATCCTCCTGAATACACTACTTTATGAAATGATGGAGAGTGTCCGCCCTCCTGAATACACTACTTTATGGATTGATGGCAAGCATCCGCCCTCCTGAATACACTACTTTATGGATTGATGGAGAGCATCCACCCTCCTGAATACACTACTTTATGAATTGATGGCAAGCGTCCGCCCTCCTGAATACACTACTTTATAAACTGATGGCGAGTGTCCGCCTTCCTGAATACACTACTTTATGAATTGATGGAGCGTCCGCCCTCCTGAATACACTACTTTATAAACTGATGGCGAGCGTCCACCCTCCTGAATACACTACTTTATAAACTGATGGCGAGTGTCCGCCCTCCTGAATACACTACTTTATGAATTGATGGAGAGCGTCCGTCCTCCTGAATACACTTTATGAATTGGTGGCGAGCATTCGCCCTCCTGAACACGCTACATTATGGATGGATTGAAGTTGAACGTCTGTTCTCCTGAACACCCTACATTATGGATCGATTAAAAGTGAGCGTCCGCACTCTTGAACAGGCTACATTATTGATGGATTGAAGGCTGAACAGGTTACAAATTATATTTTTTGTGGTTATCGGTTTAAGAATTAAAGATATTCATGGGTGTGACATGAATGAAACTAAAGTCTAATATAATATTCACTGTTGGTACATGGAAGTGCTCATCATATTGTTTAATGGTGATATACTACATGTATAACATCATATAATAATGACCTGTTTATAAACAACGATGGCGTTTTTTATAAATTAGTTACATAATAATGCCATAACTATATTGTATAGCTATACAGCTTCACATAATAGGTTATCTAAGAAACTGTTCACTGTAACCGTGTGAATAATAATTTATTTTATTAATTATACTTTGTTGTAAAATGTAGTCGGCGCAGACTCACAACAGTTGAAGAAATAAATGAGTCTTTGGCCTACATAGCTAATGGCTATTTACGATTTTCTATTTAGATTTTCATCCAATTCTGTCAGTCTGTGTGGTCCTTAACCATATGTCTGACGCCATATAACCGTAAATAAAATGTGTTGAGTGCGTCGTTAAATAAAACATTTCTTTTTCTTTTAATTCTGTCAGTCTAGACAATCTCAGCAATTAATTTTTTTGCCCATTTTATTAGTTTTAATAAAATGTACATAAAGCATCTTCAACTATATTTAACAATCCTTTTATTATAAAAATATAGGCTTTAACTGTTTTTAATTTTACCATTTTTTATGGCTCTTATAGGTGAGGGTAAAGAAAATATGTCTTTATTATTACCTAGACGTTCACTTTCATCAATGTTTCGATAGTTATTATATAATTAATTTGCTTTAAAAAAAAAACCATAATAATAAAAAATAAACCAACATGAGATGCATGGCAGGCATTTGGGCCGTGAAATTGGCCAGAGGATATTTCGTTTGAACAGCCACTTTTTTAAATTTCTGGTACCTTCAGAATAGTTAAACTAAATTATCTTGATGTTTAAAAGGGCTAACTAAAATCAAGTGAATGGTGGACCGAAATAATCGGTCGTTTTTGGTGAAAATCATGCTGAGGCATATTGTCTCGACCTTGAGATGTCCTGCACTAACAATATAACAGAGGTTGATTGTTACTAAGACCGTGGTATGTGCTGTCCTGTCTATGGGAAGTGAATATAAAATATCGCTTGATGCCAGTTGAAAATGTAGCTAGTTTCCTCAGACCGTCAGAACTGCCATATGTTTGACATCCAAAAGCTGATGATTAAATAATCAATTTCAAGGCTAGCTCTGGCACTTGCCAAATTCGCCAATTGCAAATTTTAAAAACTGGCGAATTTTATTTTCATTTGGTGAAATAATTTCATGTATTAATTGATATTTTGTTACAAAATAACTGGGTATATATAAAATTTGTAAGTTTAAGAGAAAATTTAGTATTTTCTGCTGACCCGCAACTAGCTCTGAATGTGCTCTAGCGATGTTGTTAAACAAAAACAAACTTTTAATGAACTCAACCGTACAGTTAAACATTGTTACCATGACAACCCAGATATATTGAAGCTCTGGTCCTATAAAACAGCACTAGTATTATCTTCATCTCCAATCATCACCATGTCAAGAGTTTTTGGTTTGATCACTTCAACATCAAGATAACGATGTTTGATTGTATATAATTAGTTTGGGAACATTCCTTTATTCCAAATGCTCATTACTCTAAAAGGTTTGGGATGTCCCTCTATTCAATTCCTTACGATCAATTCGGAGTAATGGGCATACAAAATACTGGCCTGCCATCCTATGTCAAGAATAATCTTGACATAGGATAAAACTGCATTTTAATATAATTATGGAGAACACCGAGTAGTTTACAATGCTACGTCCAATCTAACCACCTCTTTTGTAACGACCTCCACCCAGCCCCAGGAAAAAGAAGTCACAACTTCTTGTTTGGGATGTAGCCCAGTGGTAAAGTACTTACCTGATGCATGGTCTAGGATCGGTACACCCATTGAGCTATTTCTGGTTCCAGCCAGTGCACATTGACTGGTATATCACAGTATGTACTATCCTGTCTGTGGGATGGTGCATATAAAGCTATATACCATAACCAGATGCGAGCGATCATTTTAGAAATCATTGATTTCAATTGCGGTATAAATAAATCTGTCGCATTGCACGCATACAGTTAGGATACGGCAATTGAAATGAATGATTTTTAAAATAATCGCTCGCGTCCAGTTGGGATACAGCTTAAAAGATCCCTTGCTACTAATGGAAAAATGTAGCGAGTTTTCTCTCAGACTATATGTCAGAATTAACAAATGTTTGACATCCAATAGACGATGATTAATAAAAATCTAAATTTTTAACTTTAATTGCTGGTCTTTTTTCAATCTGCCATAGTAATTCATGTTTGAATCACAGCAAAGTGGTCCAGCAATATATAGATGCTCCATTTAAAAACTGGTAATAAAATATCAATTCTTTATTATTCTTCCAAGATTTTTATTAAAAAAACTGTTGTCATCCAGCACATTAAAATCTTCTGAGTTTTTACAAAGAAATCTTTAATTTAATGCTGTTCCATAAAAAAATGTTAACATAAATTTGGCAGAAAACACTGCAATTATTATTGTATGCCCAGTGGGTCTGCTACATTTTTTCTTGCTTAAATAAAATGTTATCCCTGCAGCCCTCCCTCTCACATGATCAATTCTGCAGTCATGTGTACAAGGGATGGGGTTTTGTTTGGGGGGTAGAACCCCCCTGTTCAAAGCAATTAGGTTTTTTGTTTTTGTTTTTAAAAATATATTTTCCAGAACACTACTCAAACCCCCGTCAAAAATTTCACTTTCCAGTCTAAACCCCCCCCCCCCCCCCTCCATCCCACATAATTTCCTTCCTTCCTGTATGTCTAGAACAGTCCTTGTGGAACTGTCAGAATTGCACTACAGCAAACATAATAACCAGTGATGGGAAACACAAACTCAAGTACTTCAAGTTAATTGGTCAAAGTCTGTGTCATGATCTGCACAAAAATACATCTCCATGATGGAATATACAATTGTCTGGTAACTCTTTCAGGATCTGTTGTTTTTGATGCCTCACAACATAAAAATGTTGTGGTATCTCCAAGTGACACTCACAAAAGAAGTCTGAACATGTGGTCGGCCATCTTATATATAAAGACAGCATCCATCAGCTCACCAAGCCTATAAAGAAAAACAACTTATTAGAGGTTTATATGTTGGTGGAATTAATGTCACAAGCACTTGACGTTAAGAGTAAATGATCATTTAACGATCTAATATCAAGAATAATTTGTTATATGTTGTTACCAGTACCACCAATAAAACACTGTTGCATATTACAGACTCAGGACAAACAGAAAATATAACCATTGCATGTTCAATCCAAGACAAATTCAAAGCTGTATTTACAAATTACACCGTTGACAGGTAATAAAAGGTAACAATTGTAAATAACTTGATTTATTTAATGAATTCACAAGTAAACTACTTACCCAAATAATCATCCATGAGAGTTCCAATTGCAAACTGAAAGGAAAAAAGGTCAATACTTAAAAGAAGTCATTATGATGGGCATACAGATTGTCATTAACCAAAATTCATTACTTTTTAAAGACATTTTTCTATGACATTTAAAAAGAGTTTCAAGGATGTTTCTATGATTATCAATAGACATAATATTATGTTATTATGTAAATTGCTACTCTAAATGGGAATCAGATTATTTTAATTTTCCATGACTTTCTATGATCAAACTCAAAATTCCACGATTTTAGTGGCCAAAAAAATTATTTTTGAAATCCCATGACTTTTAGGATATTCACGACCCACTAGAATCAATTTACCCTGGAAAAAATTTGAATTGAAAAAAAAAAAAAAAAAGACTGAAAAATATCTATTCTGCATTTGTTTTTCAATACAACTTACAAACAAAAAGAATGCAACAAAAAATATATATATGTAAGACAGATATTAAGATACTGAAATGAGTTAAAAGCAGGGCTAGTTCTGCCACTCGCCAATTGAGCCAATTGAGAATTTTAAGAACAGTCTGCGAAAAACATTAGTGTAGCGATTGATATTTTGTTGCAAAATAAACTGTAGGTTTTGCATTTTTGAGATAATTTGGCGAAATGTTCTGATCACTCAGAGCTAGCCCTGAAAGGTAACTAAAGGCACATAAATTCAGACTCAAATATCTTAATGCCTTGGCTACAAGCCGTGAAAATTGTCTCCCATGACAAGGAAGTGTGTTAACAGTTAAAAAGTTAGTTTTGTTCAATGACATCATTGGAGCATGTTGATTAATTAATCATCAAATTGGATGTCAAACTTATGGACATATGGTTATTTTTACTAATAGTAATCAGGGGAAACCCGCTTCATTTTTCTAATGCTGGAAAGGGATCTTTTATATGCACTTTCCCACAGACAAGAAAGCACATACCACGGCCTTTGTCCAGTTGTGATGCACTGAGCTAAATCCCACCCCTATGTTAACAGTACATACTATGTCTTTGGCATCCACACGGGTTCCAACTATCTTGATCCTAATTTCATCGTCTGGCTGAATAACAATATCCTGAAAATAGAAATTCCACACTTTTTTAACAAGAGGAAACAAATATCAGGACATTTTAAACTACAGCTAACCCACGAATTTGAAAGTCAAAAACGGCTATTTCAACACTTGATTAAAAGAGAAAATCTGTAGCCTACTCCTCCAGAAAAGCAGCAAAGAAATCTTTTACATGCACCTTTTCTTAGACAAAACAGTACATACCACAGCCTTTGATATACCAGTCATGGGGCATTGATTGGGGCAGGAAAACGCCAAGTTAACTGAGAGCAATTGATCATGCTACCCACCACACCTCAGTCACTCCGCTCCTTTAATATTTAACTCTTATCCACCCAGCTTTACAACCTGAAAACTGACCCAAGTTTCCAAACTGAAATATGTAATTGTGAACCTACATTATTCAACCTCAAATTGTAAAAAGCTAATTTAACACTATTTTGATGTGTGTCATAGTTTAGAGGACATATTAGTGAGTCTAATTACCAAAATAAAATTTACAGAAGAACTTATTAAAAAAAAAATTATAAGTTTTTTTCAAAACCCTACGATCACGATCCATGACATCATTGTTTATGACAGTTTATTTTCACTTTCAATCGATGATGAGTAATCCATCCATCATCTAATTCAAAGTCTGTATCATCAGTTATTTTCGGTGAATACATCCTTTACAAATCTTTAGTCTTCATTAAATAATAATGTCCAACATGCAGGCATCAAAATAAGTCGAGAACGGTTGTTCAGGTTACCCTGAGGTTACCACATGTAAGAAAAGTCGAGAACGGCGTTTCGTTCTTGACAAAAATTTCAACGTAAATGTAGTTTCGTTTCCGAACGTAAACCAGGCAATGCATTCCAGATTTCAGTGTTTCATTTTCTAGTATGGAATGCCATCAATATTCGCGCGCACTTGTGCAATTGCAAGCAGCGTTTAAGCAGCACCCACTAGATGAATTTACTTCTTACGTTTTGTTTTCTCATACAAAATTGCACCGATGTTCGTGCACACTTGTGCAATTGCAAAGCAACTTCGGCAATCCACATTTTCATTTACTTCCGGATTTCGTTTCTCATACCAATGTTCGCACGCGCCGATACAATTTCAGAACCTCTACGTTAAAAGTAGTAGTAACAGGAATGAAACTCTAACTTTCATATAGTTATGGTAACCTGTGGTAACCTGTAAATGGGTTACCAGACACAATGCTTATTTCGATGCCTGAACATGTTTTAAAAGAAATAATTATACAAATAGCGAGAAATTGAAACCATGTGTGCGTTACATCATCAATAACATTTACACAAATTTAGACTGGTTTTTTTGGTTTTCTTTTCAATATTGTAATAACAACTTAAATACGAACACCAGCCAACAAAATACACTCAACATGTTCGACTGTCATTCACAGAATCAACATAGATAACTCCTGTGAATGTTGACAGCTGTGTTTACAAAGACCGGTTGTGTCTAGACTACAGTCAAGAATGGGTTTTTACGTTAGTTTTGCACATTTCGACTGCAGTCAAGAATGGGAGGGAAAGAGATAAAAGCTGCGACCTCTATAATATTTTTATTATCTAAGCATTTACAAATGATCATCCAGTTCTGTTTCATACCTAGGACACACCATTCTACACTTTTAGTTTGAAATGTGGCACTTGTTAGGGCTCACATTGGAAAGAATTTTGGTACAGCCAATTTTCACAATGAGTATTTCCTTGAATAATATTCAAAAGTGGCTTATCTAAAGAAAATTTTATTAGCCAAAAATAGATTTGGTGGAGTCCTGATCTGTTACAAAGGTAAGGGATAACTTCATTAAATTCACAATTAAAATAAAGTCGACTCGGTCTGTGTATCACTTTAGCTGTCTCACCTCTTCTTTCGTCTTGTAGCATGGTGGGTTTGAATTAGGATCAAATTCCATGTCTGCAGGAATGCTCTGAAGAAAATGAAAAAATATGGATATAGCAATTACAATACTTGTAATCAAATAGAACAGAGTTTAATAAGGAACAAATAAATATTAATAAACAGAAAATTCACCACCAACAATATACACAAAAATGGACATAGATCTACAAATATCACAAAAAGACTCGTAATTAACCATCCAAACAATCAGAGTAAGCAAAGTTTGTTTTGGTTAACGACACCACGAGAGCACCAAAAAAAAGTTTTGGTTTGTTTAACGACACCACTAGAGCACATAATAAAAGTAACAATAAAGACAAAACACAAAAGGTTACTGTAAACTTACATGGCGTGAGATGAAGCAGGACAAAGGGCCAATCTCCGTGAAGAGCCCAACCTGTAATTAACAATCAATCCCATTACGATTACTATCAGTTACATTCTTAACTTCCAACTGTGATTGTTTACAATAAAGATTTAACAAGTACATCGCTACAGCAGGTTGTTCCTTATATTTCAGGGTACATGATTGTTTATTCAAATTAGGCAGCTATATTAAATTTACAATGTAGCCAGCCCAGAAGTTACAATAACTGACAAGTCTGATATAGTTAACTATGAATATGTATGTACAGTGAAACTCCTCTAAACCGGACCAAGTAAAAAGTATGGTTTCAAGAGGTATCCAGTTTAGAGAGGTTCTCTTCCATACATATATTCAGAAAGGGGGCATGAAAAACATCCAGTTTTGAGGGAATTCCAGTTTACAGAGGGTCCAGTTTTGAGAGGTTTCACTGTACTAAGTACTTAGAAAATTATGACAAATATTTACTTAGTAAATAACAAACAGCCAACAAAAAAAATCATTTTAAATTGAGAGTAAACAGAATTTAACATGGTACTCAAGTCAAAAATGTACTAAAACCAAATAACACATTTAACCTTTTAACATAGATTTAAGAATTAAACAATGCTGAAGACAGATGGGTAGTCAAAATTACGTTAATAAACAGAATCTTCATTATGTTTTAAAATAGGATACTACAGTGAAACCTCTCAAACCCGGACCTTCTGTAAACCGGAATTCCTCCAAAACCGGACATTTTTCACGGTTCTTTTTTAAAAATCAATGCAGAAAACAACCTCTCTAAACTGGATATCTTTTAAAACTGGACCTGTTTACTTAGTCCCAAGGGTGTCTGCTTTAGAGGGTTTCACTGTATTATATTTGTATGTTAAACACCTTTTATAAACAAGGTAATTAATCTGTAAAATGTAGCCAGTGCACAGGATACAACAGCAGATGAATTCTGCTGGCCAGTGGCTTATTTTCAATGTAATGTTGATCACATAATTCATCACCTTGTTTACTTGGGTGACCACGGCATCCAGGACTTCTCCCTTGAATGGACGAAACACTATGGCCTTGTATTTCACGGGGTAAATAACAAATCCGCGCCCTGCCTGAATCATCCCAGCTCCTATGTTGTCAATGGTGGTCACAGCTATGACAAAACCATACCTAAACAATTTTAAACAACAGACTTAAGTCAATATTCCTAAAGTGAAATTAAAATTTTAACAAAATAAAAACACAATGCAAAAACTAAAACAAAATATAATAGTAACAGGGTTTTTTTAACAACTAAAATGAGTGTGTGTTGGAGTAGTGTGATAATCTGATATTTTTATATTTGGCTTTTAAATACTAATTTCGTAAATATCAAAAATTAAAAATCAAAAGAACATAACAGTGATTTATTCTGGCGATCTGAAATACCAAACATGGGCTTCTTCCCAAAAGCAAGTGGCACAACAAATTCCTAATTTGATGAGTAAATAATTTTGTAATTGTCTGTTTTGATAAATTAAATTAATACAGGGCACAATATTTAACATGAACCACCATTCTGTTCACGTGTCGGTTACGAACCGCAAACTGGTTACGTCATGACCTGTAAACGTTCAGAAATTAAAACTTAAAAACTTCACGATCACAGGACATTTATTCATGCAGACATACTACTAGTATTTCGACAAATGTTTTAGGCTGAATTTTAGATACTTGATAAGCAGCAAATCAGTAAACAACGTTATATTTCAACAGTTGTAATTTGCAACCAGTCTAAAGTAAATGTTCAGTATAGAGTCGAGCCAAAAGTTTTAAAGAAATGTGCTCAGACCGCTGGGGACGGCTAATTTATCTGCTAATATTTTACCTCTAAAGGAATATATGTAGACATAATATTGGATTGCCTATAATTTTACACATGTTAAAAACAGTTTTAACATAAACAGGAATCCAAAAGTGTCACAAATTTTTTAAAATACTAACATCGCATAATGAGCTTTAAAAAACAAACATTTGGAACGTCACTGTAGTATAGAAGTACTATCGATAAAGTGAAAGTAGCGTAACCAGTGCAAAACAACAAAAAGGAATCCCTTCAAATAATTATGTATCTATTTCAAAGGCGTAGTGCCCATTACGCACAGTACGCATGTGCGTAATGCAAAAACATAATCCGGGAATAGGTCAAGGCTGTATGTAATTGTTCTATAAAATATCCTCTTAAAATTGACTCGAAAAAAGATAGAAAAAAAATGCGTTCGAAAAGGTTCAGAATGCATCTACAGCGGTTCTGAGTTTCAAATTTTTCACAGGGGGAGGCCTCCCGAATCCCCCGGCTCGGGCATGCCTTTGGCGTGCGTAATGCTAAAAAAAAATCTGGTTACGCCCCTGTATTTTGTTTCAGTACTGGGGCTGATATTCAGTTCTTTTATAATATTGTTAACTTTAGCAAGCATTAAAGACATATTTTTTTGGTAAAATGTTTCCTTTTGTATTTGTTTTAACTTTATATTTGAGCTAAAAACTATGTATTTAAAATATAATTTCAACGTAACCAATCAGATAACCCACGGGTTACGCAAATATAATTCACGTAACCGAACAATTGGTTACCTAGGTAAAAACAACGTGAACCGACTTCCGGTTACCTCAGATTTTGAAATATTGTCCCCTGTTAATAGTGCATTGCCAAGATCCATTGCCAGCCTAAAACAAATCCTAATCACAATTAATCGCGCTATTCTTTCCATGAGATTCCGATGACAATCCTGGATATATACATGCATACATTTCATATCCACATGGGCAAAAGATTATCTGATATTTACATACATGTATATTGCTGTAAATACATGTCCATATACATGTATACACTGCCACATTTGCAAAGTTACATACAAATATGTTATTGGGTTTATTAGGGGTTTTTTACATTAAATTTCAACATGTAGCAAAATACATTTTTTATGCAGCAAATACATACATGTATGCTTAATGTACAATTGTATACAGACTCAAAGTTTGACAATCTTTTAACCTGATGCTAGTGTTTTTTCCAAGTCTGGCTAGTGCTTGAAAAACCCCAAAACAAAGGTTTCTGAGCTTCACTATTACCAGTAATTTGCGACCCATTCCTAAAAGACACAAGTGTACTTTTAATGAAGTTCAATTTAAACAGTAAAAACTTCTCTTTTTTTAAATAACAACATGTAAATAGATACAACATTTGAATAGAAAAACAGATTACATACTTTCCTGTACATGTTCCTTCAACTTCAGTGAAAAGCTTCTGTTTCACTATATTTAACAGGTTTGGCCCAAAGTATCTTGGATGAAGCAATATATCATGCTCAAGAGATACCTGAAAGAACAAACAGATTTTATTATTTCCACAAACTACCTAATAATATAGGCTTTCTGCCAGAGGGTAAAACAGGTATGGCGCCATACCCAAATGTTTTGGCAGATTTTTTATTTTTGTAAGTTAACTTTCTGACAAAATTAATCACTCTTATCATTAATGTATGACTTTCTTAAAACCGTAACCCTAGACTTAACCCATTTTCTTTCTGTTGACTGTTCAGAGCTAGCTCTGGGTAAGCAAAACCATTCGCAAAATTAACTTAATTTAAATATGCAAAATCCACCGTTATTTTTCAACAAAATATCAAATAGTACGTGAAATTTATATGTTAATGGTGCTAATGTTTTTAGTGTACAGCATATTTTTGTCACATTTTGCAATGCTGACTGGGATTCAAATCCCCAGTCTCTGTTCATTAGTCTACTACACCCATATTCATCAAATGAACTGGTTGTTCAGTAGCTTGATGAAGATGCTTCTGTGCATTTTACAGGAAATAATCTGAAATTTATTTTTTTAACTACACCTCAGATCTCACCGTGAAAATAAAATTGAGGGGAGTGATTAATTGCTGCCCTAAATTAGGATTATGAGAAGCCTTGTAAGATGTTACCCAGGGCTCACCCTGGATGCAAAATAACTGTAGCCAAAATATTAGCCAAATGGAATTTTTATTAGCCATATTGAAAATGCTTTAGCCAAATTTGTTTTACACAGTACTGTATAGAGTATTTATATATGAATATGAAAATGTTTCTTTTTCAGCTAATTGTGTACAAGCTGGAATAAATAGGAATAACAAAACCTCAATGGGGGTAGGGGCAGTTAATATATTACTTCGATTTTTCAGCGGGGATGGGGTTATGCAATATCTTCAGAGTTTGAAGCCAGTACCCCATACACCCACCCCCACTTCTAAGGCATATGACATTAAATTAACAAACATACAGAAATATGAGGGTGGGTGGATGTTTATGGATAGTTGTTTTTTTCTTTCTTCCTTTTTTCCCAAATAAAAATTTGAGAGCTTTTTTTTTATATAGAGCTCATTATTTCTTTAAATAGCAATCTTTGTTAGTCTGAATTCTTTTTTTTCTTTTCTGTTTTTTTTAAGTGACCTATCAATTCCCCACCCAAACAATTTCATAATTTGTGCCACGTTGTTGCTGTTGATTTCAGCGTCATGTTGAATGATTGTTGTGATTTCTGCTTACTAAATACCTGGGCTAAGAATTCCGACTTCACAGTATACTCCATTTATTAACACACACACCCCCCCCCCCCCCAAAAACAAACAACAACAACAAACAGATCTTCCAGACATTGCTGTCATACATGTTGAATGCATGCCGTTAAAATTAATAACCGTGATTATTAAAATAAGCAAACATTATAAGGCCTACGCTGTATTCTACATTCTCATTACCGGTCGCGAGATCACTAATATTTGGTAGTATTATTAATTATGTTTGAGGTGTCGGATAGATTATGTAACTGTTTGTTCACATCAGAAGACAAAAAATGGCTTGGCCAAAATTTTAGCCACTTGTAAATTTTATTAGCCATTTTTTGTAAAAATTAGCCAATGGCTAATTTGGCTACCGACAGCGCGAGCCCTGGTTACCATACTGAGCACAGACATGTATTCCTTTGTAGTATTTTTTTTTTTAATTCACATGCCAAGGGGAGTTAAAAAGTACCATTGGGGGAGCAATGGTGAACCAGAGTGACTGCTCCTCTTAAACAGTGAAGTTCAATTTCCAGGACTGGCTATGGTGGCGCAGTGGTTAACCCACTAGATTACAGGCTGGTAGGTACGGGGTTCGCAGTCTGGTACCAGCTCCAACCCAGAGTGAGTTCTTAAGGGCTCAATAGTGAAGTGTAAGCACACTACTCTCTCTTCTCTCTCAGTAACCACTAACCAACTAACCCTAACAGACAGCCCAGATAGCGAACGTGTGGCTGAAGTTGGACCAGAACTAATTGTAAACATGACCGTGTTCGTGAAAAATTAAATCGAAAGTCGGTCGGGTTTGTAGAAACACTGACTTGAGCATCTTTATCATCAGATTCTGTTTTCGCCAGTTTGGCGATACGAGAAATATTTTGTTCGCCAAATGATACTTTTATTAGCCCATGGCGAATTGGTGATCAGCTGGCATGAGCCTAGTAAAGGGTATGTAACAAGGAAATAATTTATTTAACGACACACTCAACACATTTTATTTACGGTTATATGGCATCAGACATATCACTCCCCCCTGAATTCCGCGGAAAACATTTTAAAATTCGACGGTAAAATTTGATGAATTCTGCAACATATAAAACTGAAAAATAACACTTAAAATTAAAACTAGATGTTCAAAATGTTACAGATTTATTTAAAAATCGCAAAAAAGCAGACGGTTTATGTTTTAAGCAGACGGGTGCTTCCAGAAGATTGAATCATTAAAACTTGAAATGGAAAAAAACCCTTCTGTTTTTACGCTTATGGATTCTTTGTCAAATGTGATTTGTGATTAATTAATACTTAAATATTGTTGCTTAACATCATGATTCCAACAATCAATACTTAATATAATTATTTTATATTAAATAGAATGGAATTGCTGAATCCTATTTCATATTTGTGGAATCTGTCAAAATGTAATTACAACCCGTCTTCGTCAGTTTCCATAACCTACGCACCGAGCAACGATCGGAACATCTCGCCACAATCCATTGCACTCTATCTTGCGAGAATTTTCGATTCAATGACAGAAACTAAAGGCTGGTTCCAAACACAGGTTACGCAGACTAGTAACTGTGAGGCGGTTACTAGTCCAGCCTGTAATAACTTAAAAGAAAAGAAACAAATGATTTATGTTTCTATTTATTACTGCATGGAAAGTAAACACTATTAAAATTCCATGTTTAATGTTACAATTCAGAAACATCGAACATTTTGCGGTGTTTAAGACAAATTCTACGGCCTAAAATTATGAATTCTGCACGAAAAGTTTATTTTCTGCGGACAAACAACTATTCTGCACGATGGTGCAAATTCTGCAAATTTATTCGGAAAACCTCGACCACGTAAATGTATTTGTAGGTCCAATCAGAACACCTTGGCCATGTCCGTCTTTACTTTCCATTTCGTTACAATCGGAACAACTCACATTCCACTACACTATGTATCACAGAAAGATTTTGTTTACGAGACCAAGGTTTTCCAAAGTTATATATATTTTTTTTTATTACTGCCAAATCGGGCCACTCACAGCAACACTTTGACTCGCCTGTACAACTTTTGAATGGCCCGCGACCGAATTTCATTAAAAAAAAGAACTTACTTAAATTGCACTGTAAAAACATGTTATCATATCATACAAACTATCATACAATCTATATTGACATCGTTTGCAGTGACGATTGGGTGTTTGGTATATTCCAAAAGAAATGAAAACGTTCCAACACTATATACAAACTATCATACAATCTATATTGACATCGTTCGCAGTGACGATTGGGTGTTTGGTATAGTAGACTTGGTATATTCCAAAAGAAACGAAAACGTTCCAACACTATATAATATAGTGTTGGAACATTTTCGTTTCTTTTGAAATATACCAAGTCTACTATACTATATAGTGTTGGAACGTTTTCGTTTCTTTTGGAATACTGTATAACCGGAAATTTTCGTGGTCTTAATTTTTCGTGGTTTGGGGTATAAAAACATTTCAAGGTTTCTTATTTTCGTTGTTTAAAAAATCTAAATTGAAAGTGATTTTATTTTCGAGTTTTAGCAAGTCTAGTTGCAATAATACTTGCTATTGTTGATTAAAGTTTCACTTCGGCTGCCAGTTCTTCGATACTACCAACGTGTAAAGTTAAACAATAGAACAGTCACCTGTAGCCTAATTGGCCACTGTGATACCCGGTATGCTATTCGACAGACAACTGATCAGTCTTTGATTTTGTGTAAAGCCAATTACGATGTATGTGCGAACAAAGCACTTAAGGACGCCATGAAGTCTAATTTTACCACATGGTATTCAAAGCGGGTTTCCCTGGCAATGAAACACGGCGAAGTTGTAACGGACATCAAGATTGAAATGCATACTTCGGCGATAAAACAAATTCATACAAGGTGGATTATGAAAGTTATGGCAGAATTAAAAATACGCCAGAAAATATTGAAATCTGCATTCATCCACCCCAGAATCTCTGATGCAGTGCGGGCGGACATTGACAAAAACAATATACTAAATTTAAAAATATTTCATTATATTCTACAAACAGTGAGATTCACGCAATAACTTTAAAAAAATTCTTACTTGTTGTTTTGACTATACTATTCTCTTGTCGTATCCGGTGGACTGCGCATGACAGGAAATAAAATGTTCCGGTAAATTGTCAGTGTGTTATGGTTTTCACAATAAATATTTTAGTTAGAATTTGATGATTTTTTGTAATATTTTCAAGGATTTATATTTTCGATGCCGACTACTTACCCTCAAAACCCACGAAAATAAAAATCCTCGAAAATTTCCGGTTATACGGTATACCAAGTCTACTATACCAAACACCCAATTGTCACTGTGAACGATGTCAATTCTCGGAACCGGCGTGACGTCACACGGCCTAGTTACCGATCATCCGGGTCTTTGGGGGTGAAGCAAAGCCTTAGTGATTACTGGTTTACATAGAATAAACTTATCATATTAACTTTTTACATGCCCTACATATTGTCATTTATTTTCTGTTGCTAACACATAGTTGCAATACGTCTTATGTGTATTATAACAGCTTGGGTTGCCATATAAGAGAAACGAACAACGGGAATCTGAATTAGTATAATCTATATTTAGTACCGATGTGTTTCCGTGTACTTTGAATGTCGAGAGGACAGGGCAGGTTGGGCAGAATATAATTTTTGTTGATGCAATTTTCAGGTAATGTTAATTATAAATTTTAACAATTTTGAAATGATAAGATAATTATTAATATAATAATTATGATGTGGGCTACAAAATATATAATTTGTATTTATAATAAAATTTGTATGCATGATTAAGGTGATTATTTTTATGATTTAATAATTATTTTATTTCCATATAATATGTAATAATTAAACAATGGCAAAGTTGTTACTTTACAAGTTCAAAATTACAATAGTATTATTGTCATATCTTATTATATAGATGTATTGGCAACAGTATAATGTTCCACTGAATACATTCTTTTATTCTTAAAACAAAATACAGTTTCTTGAAATAATGAAATGCTTTTGTTTTTACAGATTGCAAAATTACCACATGATGTTGCCCTTCCTTACCGGTTGAATGCAGGCAACAAAAAATAGCAATAATAAAATATAGCCATCCTCAGACCTTGACATCTAGGGGGAGCAATATCTCTCTCTACTTACCCATCACACCTGAGATTAGTTTCAAGGAGAATAATATATAGTTTCCTTTGGCAGTATCAATATGGTAATATTTTAAATTGCCCCCCATAAACTACATTAGGGAGCAAATAATCAGTTCCCTCAGTTATTTTCATGTCGAGGTCTACAACCTAATAAAACATAAGTGTTACCTCATCGAACAAACATGCAAATGTTTTAATAATAGGGTTTAACCTGGTATATTTAGAAATAAAACACAAAAACATACTTGAGTAAATAATGGTTAATATATATATGTATAATATTGGTGTTGTTTTATATCTAGTCACAATGGATATTGCAGATATTTTCTTGTTCGGTCTTGTGCTGTATTGTAATTGTTACTGCAGTTCAATTTAAGTAATATCTACAAAACTAATTTTTAATAGTATACAGCTGGAGAAAGGAGACAAATATGGTTGTTAATAAACCGATCTATATCGGTATGCCTTCTACTAGACTACACATATTTAACCTAAGTTGCTTTTAACCTCATGTAGATGCACTTATGTAGCATATTCAAGAAAATATATGAATGAGATAGTTAAATGCTATATTCTCCATGTCAAACAGTGTTTTCAAAATGGAAAACAAATATCAGATATGGCAGTTGACCATTCATTTTATTGCAGGTAATTTCTAAAGCAGATTACACACACACACACTGAACTGTAGAATACCATGAAACTACATATATATGTAAAAAGGTAAGTCCTCTAACTTGAACAAGTAAAATTTACAAATGTACCACCACCACCAAATTACACTGATCCACAATAGAATAGATTTTTATGTATTTTTAGATTTATGTATATGTATGTGTAGTGTTTTCCCTAGCTTGTTTTAGCACGGTGCAGCACCCGGCCTTAATAGTCTAGCACCATCTTGCCTTAATCAGCACCATGCTGCCCTGAGATTAAATAAGCCTTTTTCACTAATTAATTCTAAAATTGCCTTTAAAAAACACCCAAAAAAGTATTATTAATTAATAAAATATACCTTTTACATCTTTTGCCATTCATTTATTAAAGCAAGCACATAAATTACATTAATGTTTATTTTAATTAATTTTTGTGTATTTTTAATGAAAAAAGTGCCCCAAAAATGGTGAAAATGCCCCAAAAGTGTTTGGTCTACCATGCCTTGACAAATTTCTAGGGAAATCACTAAAGTGTGTGTGTGTGTGTGTGTGTATGTATATATACTCTTCAAAAGAAGAAACGCAAAACCACATTGTCGTAACATTTGGAGAATTGATTTAATTATTGAATGGTGAGTCCGATAATTACCAAATGTTGCAGGATTGTTCACAATTCACTCTAGTCCATTGTGAGTAAGTGATAGGACACACCACCAAGGTCAAGGTCATCTGGAGTCAATACCGGGTGTGGCCTCCGCGTGTGTTGACAACTGCCTGGCACCGCCTGCCCATTGAAGCAACCAGAGTACGGATGACGTCCCGGGGGATGGTGGCCCACTCGGCCTGCAAGGCTGCTGCCAGCTCGGGCAGGGTCTGGGGACTGTGGTTGTCGCTGTCGGTCCAACTCGTCCCATAGATGCTCAATTGGGTTCAAATCCGGTGATGTCGATGGCCAAGGAAGGACATTAATGTTGTTGTTCTGTAGGAAAGCCGTTGTGAGACGTGCTGTGTGAGGCCTGGCGTTGTCATGTTGGAACACTGCGTTGGCGTTGGCCATAACTGGAACGATGTGTGGCCGGAGGATCTGGTCAATGTAGCCCTGTGCATTCAGGTTGCCCTGCACGTGGACCAGGTCAGTTCTGCCAGTGTGTGAGATGGCTGCCCACACCATGACACTACCCCTGCCAAATCTGTCCACTTCCTGCACGCAGTTTGCCGCATAACGTTCACCACGACGCCTATACACGCGACATCTTCCATCATGACGTCGGAGCAGAAATCGGGACTCGTCACTGAACCACACCTGTCTCCATCGCAGTTGAGGCCATTGTCGATGAATCTGGCACCATTGCAGTCGGAGTCGACGGTGTTGTGGTGTTAAGATGACACCTCGAACTGGACGTCTGGCACGAATTCCTACCTCACGTAGGCGGTTCTGTACGGTCTGGTCGGATATCCTGCGCAAACCTGGTATTGCTGCGGCTGTGGAGGTGGCAGTAGTCAATCGTTCCCGAAGGTGGCGTACCCGGATGTAGCGGTCCTGCCCGGGGGTAGTGACCCGTGGTTGACCGGATCTAGGGAGGTCACGTGTTGATCCATGTTGCTGGTAACGGTCCCACAGTCTGGAGATGGTGCTTGGGGACACATGGAATGCCCTGGCAACGGCCGTTCTGGATTCGCCTGCGTCTAGTCGACCGATGGCATTGTTTCTCTGCGGTTCACTGAGACGTGGCATGTCCTAGATTGTCAACTGTCGGCCAGATACAGAGGCCAGGCAAGCGAACACCCTGCACTTTTATACTGTCGGTGTTCATGTTACACGTGCAGACAACGCACGTGCAGTGGTGACATGGTTTGCACGTGGCTGCGTTTTTGCGAATATTCACATTTTGGAACTTTATTGTACAGTAGCTGCATTTTATCGAATGTAACCGTGGGAATGTGTTTGGGACATGCAATGACCTTATATTCACAAAGCATGAACCGGTAGGAAACATAAAATCGGAGTTATAACCCATTTGTACCCTTTTGCGTTTCTTTTTTTGAAGAGTATATATATATATATAATATATATATGTATGTATGTATATATGTATATATATATTGTATGTATGTATATGTATACATATACATATATAGATATATATATATATACACACACATATGTATGTATGTATATATGTATATATATATATTGTATGTATGTATATGTATACATATACACATATATATATATATATATATATACACACACACACACATTGGTGAGTAACCTAGAAATTTGGCATATATATATATATATATACTGAAACAAAGGCACACACACATTATTTACCCTCAGCACCAAAGTAAATACTAAACACAGAGAGGGGGTGGGGTGGGGTGTGGGGGGGGGACGACCTATATTTTCTTACTGCAGGCCTGCTACACACACATTTGCAACAAAAAAAAAGTTTAAACAAGAATTTAGGCCTATATTACAATTATTATATGTGTGTAATTTAGCAGTATAAACTTTTATTTTAAAATTAAAAAAAATAATAATAAGATGTAGTACTACTAGTAGCTGTGGTATGGCAAAATAAGTACAAGTATAGATAATATCCAAGCAACTAAGATTAAATGAAAAATAAAGACCACACAAATTTAATAATAAAGGAATATACTCTTTATTCAAGAACTGGATACATCGTTTTGTTGGGGGGGTTTTCATGGAAGACGATGGAATTGTGTATTTTATTTACAGTATAATGTGGGATTTTTATCACTGCACATGCTTTAACCATTTTGTTTGCTAAATTAATCTCTGTTGGTGTCAACAAGCAACATCATTAAAGTCAACGTAGTCACATTCTGTGAGGGAAGCCATGGAATTCCATCAGGTTTGTCGTTTTAATGACCCTACCCACAAGCCGCCTAGTCTCTTCTTTTGGACATTTGTAAAACGATTTTTTTTTTAACATCATGTTATGGTTTATGCAGCCAACTGCACAAGATGTGTTAGGCATCGTGACCGTTAAATGTTGTAAATGATCAACCAAAGTTGCCTCATTTCACTATCAAACCATACGTAACTAAGGAGAAGCTTCACCGCGTCACGTGATAAACAATGGCGGCCAGGGGTCGAAGTACCCGTATGTTCGGTTCCGAGAATATAGATTGTATGATAGTGTGTATGATATGATAACATGTTTTTACAGTGCAATTTAAGTAAGTTCTTTTTTTTAACGAAATTTGTTCGCGGGCCATTCAAAAGTTGTACGGGCGAGTCAAAGTCACGAGTGTTGCTGTGAGTGGCCCGATTGCCATTGGGCAGTGAAAAAAAAAAAATCTAAAGTGTATATGGCCTTATGTTCGATGGCTTAACCATGACGCCGTTTAAAGAAATAATAATATGCAACATATTTATTGTGTCATGACAAAAAGAAACCTTTAAAAAGGGTAGACAATTCTGAAAATGTGACAAATCGATATTTTATGATGAATTTTAACCAATTTATCGGAAATTTTTAAACTGATTTAATTAGATGAATAAAACACTGTCACTGTGGCATGAGTTTGAAGGACTTTCTATTGGCACTGTCAATAACCCTAACCCCAACTCTATTTATGATAATGTGGATCCTTACGTGAAAAAACATCTTGTTTTCCAAATCTCATGCTACCGGAAGTTGTCGTATCTTCTGTGATTTATTTCCACATTCTTTGTTGGCGCACCCACAATTGAGAGAGAGAGAGAGAGAGAGAGAGAGAGAGAGAGAGAGAGAGAGAGAGAGAGAGAGAGAGAGAGAGAGAGAGAGAGAGAGAGAGAGGGAGGGGAGGGAGGGAGGGAGGGAAGGGGAGGGAGAGAGAGAGAGAGAGAGGAGGGAGGAGAGAGAGAGAGAGAGAGAGAGAGAGAGAGAGAGAGAGAGAGAGAGAGGGAGGGAGAGAGAGGGACGGAGGGAGAGAGAGGGAGACAGAAATAGAGAGAGGTGCTAGGTGTACATTAAGTCAATACTTTTGTTACACGTTCTACGTCCGTTCGGACTGTGACAGGTACATTAACTATGATATCTATATATTTAGCGTATACACTTGCATACACATGTTATAAATGGTGACACATGCATTTAAACAGTGTTACATTTATCAGCATTTATAATGATGAATTTAACATGTATGTAGCATGCAAGAAAATGCATTTCAAGATATCTACTTTTCAAATGTTTCTTAAGAGCAGTACAAATATTTCATTCAGTCAACCACCCCTCTAATTTTCATTTACTTTCGATGTACCTACATATTCTGCCTGATCCTAAATATACTTTACTATATGACATGTCTTGCCACCCTCCCCTCTTGGAAATTTTCCTGCACAGATGCCTACCCCTCTCGCTTTAGGCTGTTGTAAATTAAGTATGCAGCTCAAATCGTATTACGGTTTCAGAGCAAAGTCAATTTTGATTTGCAAATTTCACATTTAATGTCGCCTACCCATAAATAGCTGAATTTATTAGATCTATTCGTTTTTCAGCTACAATGAGGTACATGTATATATGCATGATTGTGTGTGTGTGTGTGTGTGTGTGTGTGTGTGTGTGTGTGTGTCCCAACTAGCTCCTCGCAACTGATATATCAAAGACTGTGGTAAGTGCTGTTCTGTCTATGTAAAGTGCACATAAAAGCTTCTTTGTTGTAAATGAAAAACAAATGTAGCGGTTTTCCTCCTCCATTATATGCCAGAATCAACAAATGTGTGACGTTCAATAGCCGATCGCGATGATTAATAAATGAATGTGATTCAGTGGTGTTTTTAAATGAAACAAACTTTAGCTTTAACTTAGTCCATTGAAAAAAAGCAAAAAACTATTGCTACATGCATTTGTTTTTGTTTGTTTGTTTGTTTGGTTGGTTGGTTTTTGTGGGGGGTTTTTCTCTTGGACTTTCCCTCTACAAAACAATACATAGGACGGCTTTTGATATGCCTGCCATAGGTCACTGGTTATACCATTAGTCGATATGTTATATATATGTAGATAATAGACATACAGACACATTTATTTTAATCACCATGCTATTTATCATATATTGAAATCTTACCCTGTCGGAAAGGATTGTAGGTACACTGCCTTTAAATATGGCGGTTGAAAATGGGTGGGACGCAGTTATTAATTTTCCTTTGAGGTGAAAGTTTTTGTTTAGCTACATCACTAGAGCATATTGATTAATTTTCATTTCATTTCAACTTATGTTCGTGTTTATATCCAATTAAGATTCAAGCACGCTGTCTTGGGCACAAACCTTAGCTATCCGGGTTGTCTGTCCAGAACAGTGGGTTAGTTGTTAGTGGTTAGTGAGAGAGGAGTGGGTGTAGTGGTCTTACACCTACCCACTGAGTCATTGGTTAATTAATCATCGGCTATTGGATGTCAAACATTTGTTAATTCTGACAGGTAGTTATCAAAGGAAACCCGTTACATTTTTTCCATTAGTAGCAATGGATCTTTAATGTGCACTTTCCAACAGACAGGAAAGCCGATACCACGGTCTTTGACCAGTTGTGGTGCACTGGTTGGAACGATAAAAAAAAAAAAAAAAACCTGCTGAACGGATCCACTGAGGTGGTTCGATCCTGCGACGCAAGCACCCCGGGCGAGCACTCAAACGATTGAGCTAATTCCACCACCACCACCCCACCCCCCCCCCCACCCCCGTCTTTAGGTGAGGGCAGGCAATGTATAATTTCCAGAGATGGGGGAAATGTCTCTCCATCATCACATCACATAAATATTATAAATCCCAGATTGCGTACTACATGGGTTGATATCGGATAATACATGTATTTCGATACGGTGATTACCGCAACAACTGGGCATGGTTCGATTCACCATGAAGGTTGTCCTGTGATTACGTACGGCTCTAAGGGAGGGGCATCTTCACAAGCCAAGTGTTCTAATCTACATGTCCACTCCCTCTGAATCGGGATGACGTCACGGAATATCATACTTGGTTAAGGATGGGGGTGGCGGGACATAGCCCAGTGGTAAAGCGCTCGCTTGATGCGCAGTCG
Organism: Gigantopelta aegis; assembly: GCF_016097555.1. Classification (NCBI taxonomy): domain Eukaryota; kingdom Metazoa; phylum Mollusca; class Gastropoda; order Neomphalida; family Peltospiridae; genus Gigantopelta; species Gigantopelta aegis. Next base: position 24,961,058 of record NC_054702.1, read on the forward strand.
GTCTGGGATCGATCCCCGTCGGTGGGCCCATTGGGCTATCACTCATTCCAGCCAGTGCACCACAACTGGTATATCAAAGGTCGTGGTATGTGCTATCCTGTCTGTGGGATGATGCATATAAAAGATTGCTTGCTACTATTGACATTTTTTTAGCGAGTTTCCTCTTTAAAAAATTACAGGTAAAAGTTACCAAATGTTTGACATTCAATAGCCGATGATTAATAAATCAATGTGCTCTAGTGGTGTCGTTAAACAAAACAAATTGGTTAAACTTTGGTTAAGAATGGGGGAGTGGATTTCATAGAATTTGTTATAAATTTATGGGGAAGAGGTATTTGTTTTATTATGAAGTATATTTATTTTATTTTATCTTGTCATTCTATTCTACGACACACAATGAAAACGCAAAAACAAGTTTTCATTGCAAATAACGACAAACTATTAAAGGCGCTCAATCACAGATGTAGTGGGCCTTATTTCTCTAAATATGGATTATAAATGACAATTACATTAATTTGGAATACGAAACCTCGCTATTGTATCACCCAAAACATTTTAATTGAACCATGATTGAGGGAATCCCATGACAACCTGTGAGCAGCTTCATTTTTAAAAATTGTAACTCTTTTACTAGGAGTCTGAAACGTACGACACAACCAAGTACTGGTGAGGCTATATATACGACAGCCGTGTAACGTACCTTTGAATTGTATATACAGTGTACGGCCGCCGTAGAGACTTTAAAATAATTTAAAATATATTATTTCATGACACCCCCCCCCCCCATAAAACCCCCCTCCCAAAAAAAACCGCGAATACGCTGAAATAATATAATAGTTGGAACATAAACTCACGATTTTTGTTTATTATTATTATTTGTTTTATTATTATTATTTGGGTTTATTTTTATTATTTATTGTTTTTATTATTGGGGTTTTATGTTGTTGGGTTTTGTTTTTGTTTTGTTTTTTTTTGTTTTTTTGGGGGGGTCTTTCTTTTTTACGGAGCTATCGTACACAGAACCACTGCAGGCGCGTGTGCAGGAATTTTAGTAAGGGGGGTCTAGACTGAGGTGAGCAATGTTTATAGGGGTTGACACGCTCCGCCGTGCAATTATCGGGAAAAAAACCCCTCAGAAAACAAAATTTGCTTCAGCAGGGGATTCAGCAAGCGATTATTATTATTATTTATTTTAATTTTATTTATTTTGGGGGATGAGGGGGTAGCGAGGGTTATTTTGTTGTTTAATTTGTTTGTTGTTGGTTTGTGTTTGTTTGTTTTTGTTTTGTTTTGTTTTTTTACGGAGCTCCGTACACAGTACCACTGCAGACGCGTGTGCAGGGATTTTAGCATGGGGAGGGGTCTACACGGAGGCGAGCGAAGTTTACGGTAAGGGGTTCATGTCTCCCAAAAAATGTATCACGAAACAAAATTGCTTGTAAAAGAGATGGGTATGTGCCTGCACAGACAAAAAACATTGTGGCACAATCATTTTTGCTTAATACACAACATAATGTCCTGCGTTATTAGAAAATTAAGCCTTGTCTATTTGTTTACTGGTACGTTGATTACAATGTCGTGTCAATAAAATGTACCTCACTGACCTCATTATGTACATCTAATTTGCAGTTATCAAACTTCGAACGTAAAAATATGGCTTGTGTCCCCTCCAGTACATATATATATATACTAGCGGAAAAAAGTAACAGTGTAACTTGAAACATCATATAAAATTAACACGGCTCAATATTTTAGCCTGATGTTTTGCACAGTTGACCAGTGAACGCACCGCCACACAATCGCGGGGTCAATTCCGTATTGGCACGTGCCGTTTCGCTTCTTGGACATGGGTCTGTTTTTCAAGCTTTTTCCGCCCAACATTTTACTGCTCCAGCTTTTGTCGACATTGCTACTGTCGGGTCATTGTTTGGCAAACGGTGGAACAGAAAAGCAGGTTTTTTCGGTTGAAAGTGGTCGTAGAGCAATGCCCAGGCTAAATGTAAATGACCGCCTTCGCGCAATTGGTATGATCCAGGCTGAAATGCTCCATTGCGCTGTTGCTACGCAATTTGGTGTCAACATAAACACTATTCAGGCTTTGTCGAGACGTTTTCAACAATTTGGTAATGTCAGAGACCGACCACGTGCAGGTCGTCCACGCGTGACGTCACGACAGCAGGACAATCATATCCGACTCGTGCACCTCAGGAATCACTTCCAAACGGAAAGTCTGACAGCGCGGACCATTCCTGGATTGCGTGCCATCAGCCCCAGAACTGTACGGAATCGATTACGTGAACGGCGTATTTGTCCGCGACGTCCGGCTGTCCGTTCAGTTTTGCTAAGACGCCATCGTGTAGCGCGTCTGGCTTGGTGTAGAAGACACTTGCGCTTTAATCACCGAGACTGGGCGGGTATTCTGTTTACGGACGAGTCCAGGTTTCACTTAGACGGCAGCGACGGCCTTTCAAAGAGTCTATCGTCGTGTTGGAGAACGTTTTAGTGACGCCTGTATTGTGGAGCGACGTGCTTTTGGCGGAGGCAGTGTCATGGTTTGGGGTGGTATCACGTCAACTGGACGAACACCTATTGTGGTCACCGATGGCAATTTGAACGCCGTAGGCTACCGTGACGACATTATCCAGGCTCACGTCATCCCATTTGTGCAAGGACAGCAACGCCACATCACGCTTCAGCAAGACAACGCTAGACCTCACGTCGCCCGGGTGGTAAGGGATTTCTAGCTCAGCAGAATACCGATGTGTTGCAGTGGCCTGCAGTCTCACCCGATCTTGCACCAATCGAGAACGTCTGGGATGAGATGCAACGTCGTGTACGTGCGCTGCCTAACCAGCCGGTGACGTTGGCAGCGCTGGGTCAGACGTTAGTCCAGATCTGGAACGGCATTCCCCAGGCATTCTTCAACAATTTGGTAGGCTCTATGAGGCGACGGTACCAGGCCTGCATCGACGCAAACCGTGGCCATACGCGCTATTAACTTTGTGAACTGGTTTTTTACCCCCGTGTCTTTCATCCCCAATACCAATGAAATGACGGATGCTGTGACATTTTAAATGAATTGAAGTTTTGCAGATTTGCCTATTAACCATGCTATCTGATCGTTTCATCGTTTTATGTCTTGAAATTATGTTTTTATCAACATGATAACCATACACAGTTACTTTTTTCCGCTAGTATATATATATATATTATCTGCAGGTATTTGAAAATATTATAGAGAGGTTTCTCAACTATACCGTTACTATACGGAGAGTGATTGGTCACCATTCCGAATGTAGTTAGGTGACGCACTAGCAATTTGCTTCCAGTTGTTTACGATTAAATGGCCAGCTATATGTAATACATTTCGTGGCTAATATATAATTTAAAATAATAATAATAATACTTATGAGAATGCCGCCATATTTAAGTCACTAACCGTAACGATCTGCGAAACTAGCTAAACTGTTAGTACTGTTACCGAATCATAGTTATTAATTATGCTTGTCTGTAACAATAATGACACATTGACGGTTCGAAAACAGATAACACGTTTCCATCCGACTGTTTCCAGTTACAAGCCCCCGCTGTTAGTTTGTGTACTGTCCGTAGTTGGTGTGCATTTATTTTCTTTTTCAGATAATCTCAAAAGTAGATAATTTTATTTATTTATATGTATGTATTCATTCATTCATATATTATTAAAAAATAAAATAATAATAATAATAATAATTATTATTATTATTATTATTATTATTATTATTATTATTATTATTATTATTATTATTATTATTATTATACTCCAGGGGCAATATTACGCTATTCATATACGGTAGCAGGGTGAAATGGGTATGGCGCCATACCCAAATTTTATTGCAGATTTAAAAAAATTTAAGTTAACCTTTTGACAAAATGAATGACTCTTTATTATTACTGTGTGAGTTTCATAACCCTAACCCTACACCTAACCCATATTATTTCTGGGGGAGCCCCCCCCCCCCCCCCCTACCCCCTATTGACTGCTGTTGCATTGAGCACACACATTGTAAATATTTAATTTCATAGCGCCATACCCAAAAAATTATTTCTGGCAGAAACACTGGGTAGGTGTCTATGGAAAACGTACACAAAAGGGCCCGCTAGATTCATATTCAACCCCCCCCCCCCCCCCCCCCCCCATTCCCGTGTTTGTACTTAGTATGTATTCCTCTTGTTCCAAGTGGTTCGGCAATATGGATCAATCAAATACTTATTTACCGCCTATATACATTTTTGCTGTGTTTATAGGCAGCCCTCGTTAGCGGAGGCCATACACACGGCCGTCGTATATATAGCCACTTCGAATATAAACACCGTCTAGTTCACAGTATTCTTTAAAAATGTAGTAATTCCTATCCCAAGCCAGTTGTAATTACCCATGGGGTTATGGCATATTTTATATAATAATAAATTGACAAACTGATAAATGAATGCGGTGTTTAGGTGTTTAGATTTTTCTGCGAACGATAAATTTATCTGTACATGCAAAGGCCTAACTAGTCGGTTCGTCGCCGTTTAAAATGTTTCTGTTGCTAAAATAAATTAATGTATAGAGGGTTACGCGTCATTCTAGATTACCCACGATCCATAGCGGTCGGCCATGTTGGAAGGCATCAACACCTAATAATAGCTAGGCCTACTTGTCGAATCTTTTTGTTAGATTTCATTCGTCCTGAACCAATATAATGCCGACTACTTGTGGCATTGTCAGTTGTAATGCCCGCTACGGGAGAAACAATAAAGGATTTTTTTTTTTTTTTTTTGGGGGGGGGGGGGGGGGGGGGGGGGGGGGGGGGGGGGTCCTAGCATTATCACGCACCAGGGTGAAGAAACTAAAGAAAAAAGTGAAAGACGAAGGAGGCTTTGGCCCAATCGGCTATAAACCGATCGGACCTAGGACATGTCCTATTGATTATCTTATAACATTAACAAAAATAATCCTCCAAACATGTTTGCAGTTTATTACTAGTCACTGTTGAAAATATTGGTAATTTTCAGGCATTGATTAGTGAATAACCCTAGCTGCACTGGTGAGCCCTGGGAGGGGCGAAACATGTTAATGAACTAGGTAATGGTGTAAGAAATATTGGTCGCCTGTGTTCTACCTAGTACTTGTGCACAAACAAAATTAAAACAAATTGATTACCATATGAGTGGTATGTGCTGCCCAGTTTTGGAACAGTTTAAAAAAAAAAAAAAAAATGACTATGTCCTCCACCAAAAAGTAAAAATTTAATTATAGTCATTTAATAAACACCATTCAAAATACACCTCTAGAGCATATTGTTTATTAATCACCGGCTATTGGATGTCAAACATTTGTTAATTTTTACAAATAGTCTTAGAAAGGAAACCCACTACTTGTTTCCAAGTACATGTAGCAAGAAACGTACAAAATCAACACTTATTCGTTTATCCTGACAAGTGTAAATCAACTCGGGGGCGGGGGATAAAATGTACCTCTGTGTATTCAATGCATCTTCATTTCGAACAATCACAACCAATGTCCATGTACTTGAATAAAACAAACCAGTTATTTGGACAGGTGACAATATTGGTGGACAAGTATAGTTCTAGATGTACTTGTCCTGTGGACTAGTGAAACATTGTGCTTATTTCTATCACTGGCAAGGAATATTTTATATGCACCATCCCAGAGACAGGGTAGCACATACCACATCCTTTGATATACCAGCCGTGGTGCACTGGCTGGAACACGGAATAGCCCAATGTGCCCAGACAGGGATCGATCCCACACTAGACAAGCAGTTTACAACTGGACTACGTCCCAGACTCTATGTAACAAAGTAATGACACCTATATAGGTGCTGACAAAATAACTAATCACTAAAAAAGTGTTGTTAAATTATAATCATCATAACTGAATTTAACTTGCAATATTGTGGCCTGTAATTTTTTCCCCCATTTTGTGACTCTGTACACGTTTCGCCCTCCCAGGGCTCATCAGTGCAGCTTGGGTTTCATATCAATTAGTATTGATAAGAAAACTGCAGACGTGTTTTTTTGGTGAGTTCTTTGGTGAGTTTGTCATAATTTATAATAAGTACATGTATAGTTCACATAGTTTTATAATTAAATTCAATGTTCATAAATCCACCACCAGTGATACTAAATACCTGTAAATGCGTACAGTAGTTTGTATTTGAAAAGTTTTTTTTCTTTTAGTTTTATTAAAACATTTCACTTTCTTCACTGCCACTCCCTTCCTATAGCCAATATAATACCACTTTCCAGTGGGTGCTTTCTTTAATTTCATACAAGAAAAATGAAACCATTCAAATGGCTCGTGGGGACAGTCTCCCGAATCGCATGCGATCATTGAATCATCGCAAATACAATATAGTGCTGGATCTTCATCTGATAATCCACGAATAAAGCGATGTGTTATTAAGCCGTTGTGAATGCATCACCCTTGCACGTATTACATGGACTGAATCATGGATGTAAACACCAACATTCCTCACCCAACCACACACAAAACGGTCATATGCATCCAAACTTTTATAATTCTGGAAGTCCTTCAGCGTATAAAAAGGGCTTGGCTAAAAATCAGGTAATTTATCAGATCTGCATACATAAATGATGGATAGAAATGGGGGTCCTGAAGCCATTTTCCACCGGCGATTTTGTGGTGCTGGTGTACGAATCCTGCTTCCCAATATATCCAGTTTTTTCCATATCTGCTTTTTGCCGTCTTATCCAGTGTATCAAAATAATCCTGCATGTTATCAAAATAATGCAGTGTCTACCAACAGTAAAAAAAATAATATTTAAAAGGACTTAAGTTATAAATCTTAAACTGCGAAGCTCGTATTTGTATACAACAATGAAACGCTATTGTTTGCCTTCCACCATGGCCGGCCGCACAGAGGTGTGGGTAATATTGCTATTTTTAGCACATATCGCGGAACAACAACGAAAAATGAAAAAATAAATATGTGATCAAACTTTTTTTTTCCAAGCAAAAATATGTACCAAAAAATGTAAATTAATGAAAACCGGACCGAAAAATATTTAGTGATTAGAAAGTTATAGCCCTTTGAAGTTTGGCGTGCTGTGAAATATGTCTGCCAAATTTGAATCGTTTTTCTAAACTTGCCGGTTAAACTCAACTACTAATCACCATGTGTATATTTCACTTTAAAATCGATCTGAAACACGCCAAATATTATTCTGGAATATGTAATAGCGTTCTTGAAGCCACTGGAAAATGGTAACATATACCATTATAATGTTACAATGTAACCATGAACCCTAACGTCGTTATAAACGTAAAATCGGAAAATAAGCAATACAAAGCGACGTTGTTGTTTTCACAACTTAATATATTTAGTTAACCTATCAGGACAATGCAACGATACCCCATTCATTATTAACTTCTATTATGCATAAATAGTGAAACAATGTTACATAAAAAATAAAGGCAGTGCACATGGGCGATTGAATGAGCACGTGACGAAAGCTAGTGGCAGGGACTAGTCCATTGTAATACAATAGGGTAAAATAGTCTATTTAATGATAGTGAAAATATTTTGAAGAAAAATAAAGTTGGTGGTGGGGGGAGGGGGTGACGGGTCTTTTGGGGGTGGTGGTGGTGGGGTTTTTTTGGTGGGGGAGTTCTTGATTTAAGGTCAGTAACAAAAAATACATTTGGAAAAAAATATATAAAAGGCTAAAAAATATATATTTTTAAATGATAATAATACAAATGTGATTAATGATAGTGAAAATATTTCGAAAAAAAAATGTTAGGGGGTGGGTGACGTGTCTTCTTTTTTGAGGGTGGTGGTTTGGTGGGGGAGGTCGTGTGTGTGTGTTTGCCGATGGGGAGGGGTATTTTGTATTTTATTTTGGGGTGGGATTGGTGTTGTTACTGGGGTGGTTTGGGGGTGGTGGTGGATTGGGCTATTTGTTTTTGTTTTATTTATGGTTATTTATTTTGATCTGCCTGCCAGTTATGCTTACAATCATGTGTACAACAATGTCTTCATTCTAACATGTTGGACATCTAGGCCCTACCTATCTTGAAAAATCGACATGCAAGACCAACATTATAAACATGTTTATACAAATACTAATGTTACAGTTACTAGGTCGATGTTTTTAGGATAAATTATTTTTGCTGTTATTACAGCAAAATTTGAAATTTAGCATGTTTATAATACAATTTAATGTACATATAAAATTAATTTGAAGCATTGAAAGGAAATAATTTGTAAAACAGGCACCTGTGCAAGAAATTGTGTAGAGGTCAAGACTGTGGCTAGCAAAGGTTTTTGTGTGTGTTTTGGGGTGGGAGTGGGGGTGGGGTCATGTTTCCCTGGAAAATACATTAAAAAAGAACATGCAATATAGCACGTGGGGGAGGGTACTGTGTGCTGATCGGAATATTACCTAAAATATCTTTAAAAAAATTATTTAACTATTAAAATTGTGTTTCTGTCACACACAATTCTTTATAAAAACTGTAGGTGTGTTTCTATGAAGTTATGCTAATTAATGTGAGGCGAGATTGCAGCTTTTAAAAAGGAAGACAATTTCCATGCAAGAAACAACCAAAACAATGTAATTGTGGGTGAGAGCTCGCTAGCCATAATGTATTTGGGCTAGATTCACCTCCGATATTTGACACATGGTCAGTTATAACAAAACGCAATTTCAGCAACGTAGGCCCTAATATTTATTTTTAAAAACTAAAACACATGTAACACACTAGGCAGTGCCACCTTGAAGCGATGCATTATGGGATTGATAAAATGGCTGCCGCCATGACTGCTAAGACAACCCCAGTTAGGACGCCTTGCGCTCAAATGCGCTAGGGTGAAATGACTTGAAACTTCAAAGAAAACATAGAAATAGGTTCAATTTAACAACTGAATATGTGAACTCGATGTGCCGAAGTATAGAAATATATTCAAAATCCATTTGAAGTTCAGTGTTTTTCAAAATACATTTAAAATATCACATTTCGTTATCAGTGACAAAATCGACCTTTCTCTATAATGAGCCACGTCTTAAATGCCTCAAAACACTTCTAAAAGAAGCCACTGACGTCAGACGCCGCGTTAAGACAAAATTATTATGTGACCCTATCAGCTGTAAAAATGGCCGCGACGTCATACTTGTTACGCGACGTCATTGACAGAGCTCTCTTGAAAATCGTTATTGGTGTAGTTTTAACCGAATTACAAATTAAATAATTATATCTGTTGGAAAGACGATAAAACGCTGTGTATGTACATCTATTTAATATCACTGTATTTTATTAGGAAGCTGTAATATGTGTGTTGAAAAGTGAGTCATTTAAGCTGGTGGCAGATATGCAGCGCAAAGTGACGTCAAACTTTGTCATACCTACATAAGTTATTATCATTCATAACTTATTTTCATTGTTTTTCTTTCGATTTAGCCTACGTCGCATAGGACGGTCAAGCGTTCTGGTTACACGAGCTTGGCAAATCGTTTTGACATTGCAGTTATTCGGGGATTGCCCATCACGTGACTACACAAATAATACGTCACACCTCTTCGCTCCAAATAGCCGTTATATTTTTTCCTGAATTATGGACCGTTGACATAATTCGATTATTTTGACAAAATATCAGTAATTAGTGGGTTATGGTATTTATGTAGATGGTTAAATAAAGTAATTTTAGCGACAAATCAAATGTATATATTTTAAGATAATACTTTGTTAGGTCATTAATTAGGTCAACCATCCGTGACAGAGCGCCATCAGAACAGTGGTCAGTATCTGGTTTTTCCACCATTTTGGTCCGTGAGCATGCGTGAAGACGGCGGGGAAAGGATTGGCACAAACATGTTCCTCCACTCCTCCACTCCTCCTGCAACGCCTGTGTAAGCTCAGCGACGTTACGCGGTGGTGGCTGGCGGTGACGTACACGACGTCCTAACTCATCCCACATGTGTTCAATTGAGTTCAAATCCGGCGAAACGGCGGGCCAGTTCATAACGGTGATACCGGCTTGTTGCAGGAATGCCTGGATAATTCTTGCAGTATGTGGACGGACATTGTCTTGTTGAAACAGAAGGGAACCTCCTGGTCTTCGTTGACGGCGCAAAAGTGGCTGGAGAACTGATCTTAGAATAACGTCAACATAACGCTGGGCTGTAAGGGCATCGTGGACAATGATGAGATCACTCCTGAAATCACAGTTGATTCCCCCCCCCCCCCCCCCCCCCCCCCTACCATCAGACAACCGCCGCCAAACCGATCACGTTCCCTCACACATCCGTCCATGGAGTCTCCTGTACACCCGTGCTCTTCCACCGGCAAAGGAGACAGAGAAACGGGACTCATCTGAGAAAACAATGCTCCGGTAAAAGGCTGGTTGATGATTACCATTCTGGAGAGCAAATTGTAGTCTCGCAGCACGATGTCGCGGTGTCATGATGTTACCGTTGTACGGGCGTCTGCATCTGAGTCCAGCCATTCTGAGTCGACGGATGACCGTCATTGGATGGATAGGCCTTCCATGACGTCCTATCATGTTGCTTGCTGTCATCATCGCAGTTCTGAACCGGTCACGGAGGTGGTGTCGTCGAATCTGCCGATCTTGGCCAGGTCGAGGTCGATCATGGACACTCCCGGTCTGTTGATGACGTTCAACAAGTCGTCCAATAGTTGATGGATGGACTCTGAAGGTCCTAGCAACTTGGCTTTGCAAAGTCCCCCCTTGAACCATGCCCAACGCTCGCTCCCTTTGTTCTTCTCCGAGTCTTGGCATTTTTAATGTTACGAGTAATATGACACCGTTACGTGACTTTTATGTGTCCATATACTGGCATTTCACGTGCATTGCATGCAGCATGATTGAGCATGTAGTGAACGCATTTCACACCATTTTGTGTGTTTCTGCTATTGTATGTGTGTCACGGGGATTCTATAATACCCGTAACTGAATAAAATACGATTGTCCAAATATCTCTCCTAACTGTATATCTATTAGATCTCTCTGTAACGGACGGTTATACCCTAATGTGGCTCGTCTAGGTATGATCAGAGATAAGATCTTATATAAAGTATATATTATTATAGCACGTTTAGTTCACTAGAAAACACAACAAAAACACAATACACTTTGGAATCTGTATTAACTTACGCTGACAAATGTACTGCCGCAGTAGTTAATTAACAACAACAAATAATAATAACAACCCAGAACTGATCACTTAATTAGTTAATCTCTAGGTGTCTAGTTTACACAATATGCTAATCACTTCACCGTGACACAACACCCACACGTGTGATAATTGAGAAACGCTTCCAGGGGAACTTAATTAATAAAGGAATACAACTCTATTCCTAACTGGTTACTTTTTAATTAACCCTTAACTACTCATTCAGTAACCTTGTAACACAGAATTAATACTGGTACCTATCACAATAAAGACAATAACCTACAGTTTACCTAGGTCCTCTAGGATGACTGGTTAAGCTTTTTATAATTATTTAGGACAGTGAGCCTACAGATTACTACGTCAGATGACCGGCAGCACCGTCTAAATAATATTGGTATAATACAGTATTAAAATATTTAAAGTCACATTCACATCAAGGTTATACAACAGAGCAGAAATGATATTTACCAAGTCCTAACGGACTAACGTTCCCTGGTAGCCTTCCTATGTTTCTCCCCGATATTTCTAAATCCTAGCTATTTATTCAAAACCCCGAATATCGCCTGGGGGTACAAGGCGGTACCTCACGTATCATGTGGATTTTCCACAGCCACCATGCCGGCATATTTTTCTCTGATCGTCAGACTGGCTGTCGCCATTCCGCGAGCAATCCCCTGGTCATAAACAGCACTAGCGGAGTTATTACGTAACTACTGGCCACATGGCCTCCACATCTGCACTAGGTCTGTATTAGAAAAGCTCGACGACCGTCGCGCAAAGGTATCACGTAACAAGTTGCCCATCTGGGATAAGTGCATTTGGAACTGCACACGGTCCTCTAAAACAATTAATATCGCCACAGGCGAAAAGAAATTAAGAGCATGTACCGTCACACACCCCCACCTCAAAAAGGATATTTCCTCTAGTCTAGGAATAGGGAAATATACTGCATTAAAACAAAAAGGTGCGTTAACCGACGCATCCGGGCATTTATAACACATGTAATAATAAGGTGACTACCAGTAATCACACTGAGTCTCTGAGTCCCTGGTATACAATATAATATATATAAAAACAAAACAGAAATCAAGAATGTCAACACATTATCATAACGTTCAACTTCGGGACAGGGCATCAGCGATTACATTAGAAGTGCCCTTGATATGTTCAATGGTAATTGGGTATTCCTGCAGAAGAAGACTCCATCTCAAAACTCTTTGGTTGGAGGCTTTCATTAGGATGGTCCAGTCCGTCTTCGTCTTCTTGGAATAGCACAGCTCCAGCACCCACGTCACTGGCATCCACAGCTAGCTTGAAAGGCATTCGGTAGTCTGGCGCTGCCATCACGGGAGACGAGTAGCGCATCTGCTTGAGACGGTTGAATGACTTCTCGCATTCACCTGACCACTGGAACTTCGTTTCTTTCTTTTTCAGTGTCGCACGTTTTCTAGGTTTTCTCCGATAGGCATGCTGTCGAATCGGTGTAGCGTTGGGTTCCAAGCGCACATCTTGGCTTAAGGTATTGGTAACCGTTGGAAGGTCCTGACAACTGGAAGCATTGTCTTGTATCAGCGTAGTCAACTTTTCTCGCTGGGGGTTCAAGTCTGCTAGAATCTGGCTGTTGGTTAATTTGATCTCTGCAGTCTTGACGTCATCACAGGAAATTGAGTGTCTCTCAATTTGGACAGGTAGTACTGGAACTATCGGCAGTCTGTCAAAATAACCTTTTAGCAAATTGATGTGACAATACCTACTTTTCCTAACCCTATCAGGAGTGTTTATCACATACCCTGTCTCATTAACCCGTTTGTGCACAACATAGGGCCCGAAATACCTGTTCTGCAATGAACCCCGTTTAATGGGAAGGTACAGCAGCACTTTATCCCCTGGTTTAAATTCCCGACTCCTAGTCTTCCTATCAAACACTGATTTTATTTTGCTCTGAGCATGGCTCAGTTGCTTCCTAGCCTTCCTATCAAACACTGATTTTATTTTGCTCTGAGCATGGCTCAGTTGCTTCCTAGCCTTCCTATCTCTAACTCTCTTATTCATTAATACTCCCTTGTCCATATCATAACCTGACATCTGATGCTCCATCTCACCCTCTGTTAACAATGTAGTGCGAGCTGCCAACAATTTTGGATCTGCCCCCTGCTCTAGAATTAACTCTTGTCTATTACAAGGTAAATCCCCTCTATCAAACACAACTGATTCAATTCCCCTCTGCGGGAGATCAACAGGTTCCACCACATTTAATTCCTCAGTTGACTTATCTACCATTTTACTGATAACCTCATCCACTCCAATTTCATGGCTCACACACGTATCAGACAAATCACAAATATCCTCTGGGTATCGTGTTACCCTACTGGCCATAGCCCTAGTCATTACACACGCAGGATATCTAATCTCATCAACCTCAATCTCTTCTATTGGTAAAGGGCTGTCTTTAATTAACAATTGGTCACATTTCGGGTGACAACACTGACTAGTCAAATCATTACCCAACAAAACTCCTATGTTTTCAACAGGCAAGTCCTTTACAACACCCATAATGACTGGTCCCGTCACAAACTTCGAACACAAGAAAACGTTATGTAACCGGACAACCATTTTTTCTCCAGTAACTGAGGTTAAAGCGTCCTGTATCTGAATTTTCAATACCAGCTAAACACTTTGACGTTATAAGCGACAGACTACATCCGGTATCTCTATAGACTGATATTGCCTTAGGACTCAATTCTTGTTTCACATCACAAACCATACCAGTGGACACATACGGGTTTACTTTCTCTGCCATGGGACTAACCATTAACTCTCTCGTTAACGGGGCTGACCTCACTAAACCGACCACTTGCGCATTATCGCGTTTCCTTTTAACACAGTCCCCGACAAGATGGTTATCCTTTTTACAGTAACTGCAATGTGGACGAAAAGTTCGTGCATTGGCTGATAATGCAGGTTTATCCTTACTTTGCCCACCAGGTGCATTCCTTGCCTGACTAGCTGACCAACTAGATGACTCTCCCCGATAGTGACTTTCCCGGGAAAAACCTGGCTGAAATTTCTTCTTATCACCCTGTTGTATAGAGCTACCCTGTACTGCCTGAGATTTGTGTATTAACACGTAATCATCTGCCACTATGCCTGCCTCCTCTATCTTTTTGACATCACGATCCTCTAAATGAATACGTAAGCTAACTGGTAATCCATTTTTAATGTCCTGTAAGATCAACAACTCCCGTAACTCGGTATATGACTCTACCTGATGAGACACCACCCATTTATCAAACATCCCTGCCTTCTTAGCCACAAACTCACTATAAGACTGACCCTGCGTTTTTCTCAACTCGCTATACCGTAAACGATAATCCTCAGGTCGTAATTCATAAGCCCTCAACACTGCCGCCTTAACTAGGTCGTACTGACTTGCTCGCTCATCACTCATTGAATTATAAGCTACACTAGCCTTCCCCTTAAACTTAGACACGGCTAACAATGTCCACTTAGACTGCGGCCAATTTAGCTGCTTAGCGGCCCGTTCAAAAAGTTGGAAGAACATATCTACCTCCTGGTCATCAAATACAGGCACTGATCTATAAGCCTCCGACATGTTAACCCATTTTCTACTTCTCGTCTGACTTCTTCAGTATTCAACTTTAACTCATGTTCCACTTTTAATTTTTCTAACTGGAATTCTCTATCCCTCTCTTCTTTCTCTCTACCCCTCTCTTCTCTCTCTCTCTCTCTCTCTCTCTCTCTCTCTCTCTCTCTCTCTCTCTCTCTCTCTCTCTCTCTCTCTCTCTCTCTCTCTCTCTCTATCTTCTCTATCTCTTTCTTCTCTTTCTCTCTCTCTCTATCTCTCTCTCTCTCTTCTCTCTCTCTTTCTCTCTCTCTCTCTCTCTCTCTCTATCTTCTCTCTCTCTCTCTCTCTCTCTCTCTCTCTCTCTCTCTCTCTCTCTCTCTCTCTCTCTCTCTCTCTCTCTCTCTCTCTCTCTCTCTCTCTCTCTCTCTCTCTCTCTCTCTATCTAATGCACGTTCTTCTCTTTCGTACTCAAGCTTTTTAAAAGCTAATTGTTGTTCCACACTTAACTCATTTATCTCTATCTCTGGAACAATCTCACTGTCTTCCATAACAGGACTATCACCAAAAACTTCCTGGATAATAATTGTCCTTATATCTCCTAAGGTTTTAGCTGATGTTAAATCAATTTCTCGCTCACCCGCGATTTCAACTAACTCGGCCTTACGTGCTCGCTTAATCTCCACTACACTGAGCGTAGGCCTATCCAGCAAATTCTTATCCATGTTTAGATATGACGCACTTATTATTAATTAATTTTCTAGTGAACAACGTTGCTACTTCTAGTTAATTTGTAAAAATAATTTATAAAGCCCCCATTTACAAACAATACTTTTTTAAATATGCATGTCCCGTTTCAGATCCGGGACGAGCGCCCCAATTTTCTACTCCTGTCACGGGGATTCTATAGTACCCGTAACTGAATGAAACACGATTGTCCAAATATCTCTCTTAACTGTATATCTATTAGATTTCTCTGTAACGGGCGGTTATACCCTAATGTGGCTCGTCTAGGTATGATCAGAGATAAGATCTTATATAAAGTATATATTATTATAGCACGTTTAGTTCACTAGAAAACACAACAAAAACACAATACACTTTGGAATCTGTATTAACCTACGCTGACAAATGTACTGCCGCAGTAGTTAATTAACAACAACAAATAATAACAACCCAGAACTGATCACTTAATTAGTTAATCTCTAGGTGTCTAGTTTACACAATATGCTAATCACTTCACCGTGACACAACACCCACACGTGTGATAATTGAGAAACGCTTCCAGGGGAACTTAATTAATAAAGGAATACAACTCTATTCCTAACTGGTTAATTTTTAATTAACCCTTAACTACTCATTCAGTAACCTTGTAACACAGAATTAATACTGGTACCTATCACAATAAAGACAATAACCTACAGGTTACCTAGGTCCTCTAGGATGACTGGTTAAGCTTTTTATAATTATTTAGGACAGTGAGCCTACAGATTACTACGTCAGATGACCGGCAGCACCGTCTAAATAATATTGGTATAATACAGTATTAAAATATTTAAAGTCACATCAATCACATCAAGGTTATACAACAGAGCAGAAATGATATTTGCCTTCCTATGTTTCTCCCCGATATCTCTAAATCCTAGCTATTTATTCAAAATCCCGAATATCGCCTGGGGGTACAAGGCGGTACCTCACGTATCATGTGGATTTTCCACAGCCACCATGCCGGCATATTTTTCTCTGATCGTCAGACTGGCTGTCGCCATTCCGCGAGCAATCCCCTGGTCATAAACAGCACTAGCGGAGTTATTACGTAACTACTGGCCACATGGCCTCCACATCTGCGCTAGGTGTGTAATAGAAAAGCTCGACGACCGTCGCGCAAAGGTATCACGTAACAAGTTGCCCATCTGGGCTAAGTTCATTTGGAACTGCACACGGTCCTCTAAAACAATTAATATCGCCACAGGCGAAAAGAAATTAAGAGCATGTACCATCACAATGTGTAACGAGAACAAAACCGGGATTAAAACCCAGACAAAAGTACCAATCAATGGCTTTCTCTCATAAATTGTTATTTTAAGTCCAATAAATATATTTTTCATTAATCACAACAAAATATTGAAAAATATCTGTTTTGCGTTTTCATTGTGTGTCAGTATATTTATTCATTACCAAAGAAAAACAAAGTTGATCAAATTACATCATAGTGAGAGTTAAAGGGACAGTCCTGAGTTTGCGGCATTTTAAGATGTTTTCGACTAATAAAATATTTATACTATTAAACTTACATATTAAATATATTTAAATACATCAGTGTCTGTATATTTAATGTGTTTCTGATCGTCTTAATATTTGTAAAAAGACCAAACTGGATACGTATAATATGCAGCCACTAATATTTAACGCAGAAAAATATATTTGATATGCAATTGCAATCGTTAAAAAGTCGATAACATTAGTTAGTCGATAACATCTTAAAAATTGCAGCAAACTCAGGAATGTCCCTTTAAATGGAGGGTATATGTGAAAATAATATTATGTAATTTTAGTGGAGGGGTGGTTTTATTCTTCTAAAACGTCTGGCGGTCCAGAGGGGAGTCACATGGGTTCCATGACCAACCCCCCCCCCCCAACCACCCCCCACCCCCACCCCCTCCGTCTGTTTGAAGTGCTCTTTTTAATGATGAAAAAAAATCCATCATCCACAATACACAAAACTAAATTGCCCTGAAAACATCTATGAGCATCTTTATTTCAAAATGTTGCCGAACCACCCTACAAATCTCTGTAACCTCACCGTGGTGCAGGGGTGTAACATTCTCTATGAGAATGGCCAATACAGCAAAAACAAATTGAAATTATGAGTAAAAGTCAGTATCTGTCTGTGATATTTGTATTTTTGCACAGTTCTTTACACTGTTTTTATTTAAATCTTGAATTCTTATATTGATGTTGATCATCACTTTATTTGTTTGCATTACCATAGTTTGACACCCAATAGCCGATGTATTTTTCGTGCTGGGGTGTCGTTAAACATTCATTCATTCATTCATTCATTCACTCACTACCTTTAGGGAGAGGCCTATATTGGCATTTTGCTTGTTGGCCAATCCCCAACCAGTATTATAATTGGAAATAAAATATTGTTTAAACCACCTTCAGCTCTGCTCATTTGCCTTTGGCAAACTCAAGCTTTCCCGTTTTAGAATTGTGTTACCCCCTCCCCTTCACAAAATCCTAGACTCGCCCCATGTTAGGCCTATATGGGGAAGGTGTCGAAACAAAGGCCATCGTTCGTGTTACATAAGT